>NW_007732705.1:53704-101054 GCF_000696425.1 Galeopterus variegatus
AAACTGGACTATTGCAGCATGTCTAATAACAAGGCACAATGACTTAACCATCAAAAACAATTTTTATTATATTCTTAAGAACTTACAAAGTGTTTCTACAACTTGCTCCAGTAATTGCATTTCTCACAATGATTTCTAATAAAATAAACTAAAAGAAAAAAAAAAAAGACCACACACAACATGATACCACACTATATACACCTATTAGAATGGGCAAAACCAAAAAACAGTGACAATACCGACTGCTAGATAGAGTATAAAGCAACGAGAACTCTCATTCACTGCTGGTGGGAATGCAAAATGGTACAGGCACCTTGGTAGATAGTTTGGTAGTTTCTTCAAAAACTAAACATACCCTTACCATACAATCCTGCAATCATCCTCCCTGGTGTTTTACCCAAAGGAGCCGAAAACTTACAAAACCCTGTACATGAATGTTCATAGCAGCTTTATTCGTAATTGCCAAAATTTGGAAATAACCAAGACATCCTTCAGTAGGGGAATAGATAAACAAACTGCGGTACATCCAGACAAAGGACTATTATTCAGCCCTGAAAGGAAATGAGCTATTAAGCTATGAAAACACATGGAGAAAACTTAAATGCAGATTACTAAGTGACAAACCTAATCTGAAAAGGCTGCATTCTATATGACATTCTGGAAAAAGCAAAATTAGAGAGACAGTAAAAGGATCAGTGGATGTCAGGGCTTCAGGGAGAGAAAGGGATGAATAGGCGGAACACAGGAATTTTAGGGCAGTGAAACTATTCTGTACTATAACGGTGGATACATGTCATCACACATTTGTCCAAACCCATAGAATGTGCAATACCAAGAGTGAACCCTAATGTAAACTATAGACTTTGGGTGATTATGACGTGTCAATGTAGGCTCATCAATTGTAACAAATACACCACTCTGGTGAGGGATGTTCATAAAGGGGAAATTGTGTGTATGTGTGGGCAGGAAGTGCACAGGACATTTCCATATCTTCTACTCAATTTGCTGTGAAGTTAAAATTGCTCAAAAAAAAAATAAGGCTAATAAAAAACAATTTAAGTTGAATAAAAAAGTTAAATAGAAAAAAAAGATTTCACACAAATCATAAATATATGTGTGTGTGTACAAATTTATGTTCTACTGACCTGTACCTGAGCCAGTGATAGAGTGGGGTGGGGGGGGAACTTGGGAGCCAAAAAACCTGACCTCAAGCTGCTTACATAATTTTGAGATTATTGAGTTATTCATTAAACAAGCCTGTATTGAGCACCAACTATCTGCCAGGCATTTTTCTCAGTACTGAGGACACAGCAGAGAAGAAAAACACGAGGTAAAAAAGCCATCTTCATGGAGCTGACATTATACTGACTGTGAGTTTTAGGGTCTGACAAACCTGGGTTCAACTCTGACTTCTCCAAGTTCTGATGTGACACCTTGGGCAAGGTATTTAAACATCCCCTGAAATTTATATCATCCTCATATAGTGGAAATGATAATATAGGGAGTAATGAGATGTGAGATTTTACACAAAAAGCTTGTTGCAGAGTGTCTGACACACTTCAATATACATCAGCTCCTATGATTAAGTTGCTTGACCAGTCTGAGTCTCAGCTCCATGGATAACAGATAAGAGAAATGGATGAGATAATTGTCTAGAACAGTGACTGACACATACACCAGAGTGAGCAAATAAGAGCTCCCTTTGCCTTCTGCCCATTCTTGATAATAGTGAAACACAGGAAATAAGTTAATTGCCAAGTGGTCAAATAATTAATTGCAATCCACTGGGTACAATAATTAAGCCATCAACAATGACAAGGACTATAACAGCACAGACAAGCTTATAACATAGCTTTGAAAAGGAAAAAAAAGCAAAAATTTAAAAAATACAAAATTATAGACTACTCTCAACTACAGCTATGTAAAAATAGCGGATGCCAATGAGAGTGTAAACTATCAAGGAAAAATGGGAAGGAAGACCTGTCAGGATGGTGAGACTAGAAGTGAACTGACAAATTTGTATTTCTGCTAATGATCTTTCATAGATTTGGTAATTAATAAATTGTTTTAAAATGACCGTTTCTCTGATGAAGGTAGTCTGTACAGACAACTCCGGGAGGCACTGTTCACATACATGACAACATAAATGGTATCCCCTAGAGCTGTGCAGGGTGGTGGTACTGCTTCCTTCACGTTGTTAAAACAGGGGATCCCCAAGCCAAGAGTCCAAAATGACTCCTGTGATTTTTTAAATCACAAAATGGTAGCCCTCTGCAATGCCAGGGCCACAGGGGTGACCTTCTACCCACAGGTGGAGAACAGAAAGCAAATAGGCCAAGATCGGGGCTGCCTCCTGTCCTCATCTTTGCCTGCAGACGTTCATTTCAATGCCACATTAACAAGACTGAATTTACTGTGAAGGTCTATGTACAGGCACTGTGGCAGACACAGTGTCTCAGGAGTAGGCTCCTTGCCTTCAATGAAGAGGATCGTAATTCTCCTGGGGAAATATGAAAAATAATCATAAATAATTAAAAATTATAAACTTCAGCATGAGTGACTATAATAATTACCGAAATTCGTTCATCACTAAGCTGTAGCTGATAAAATGTGTTTTAAACAGTAGTTCCTCCAAAGCAGGACTGCATCACTGGACAGTTAGAGCAGGCATCGTCGTCCAGTGGTAACTGTGCAGTGCAGGGTGGCAGGTGCCTGGGAGTCGTGCAACGTGCAATATGGTGGCTCTACTGATGGCAAGTTCACATTTTCTAGAAAGAGGGGCTTCCCTGCTCATGCTATAGTTCCCTTGGTACTTTAAAGGGACATGCTTTCACCCATCAAAGGTACTTTGGAGTAGGGCCACGAGGAAGACGACTTGACCTTGAAAGACCAGGAGAAGGATGCCCTGCAGTCAGGCCATCTCTAACATCAATCATTGCAACAGTCTTCCCTCTGGAATGGGGAGTCAGACTGAGGCAGAGGGAAAGCAGTGCAGGTGGCCAGCTTCCTCAGCGCTTGCGCCAATCTGTGCCTCTTTGGTTAACATCTTCTGGAAACCCTGAGGCTGCCTAGTCCACTCCTCAGTGAGAGTGCTTTGAGAGGGGCAGGAATGGTTTGGAAGTGGAAAGGGCACTGAGGGAGGGATACCTGGGAGAGGAGGAGGAGGATGCGAGGCGCAGCCAGGCCAGGACTGGGGCTGGAAAAGGAGGTACGGTCCAATGTGTGGGGCCCAGGCTTCAGCTCCCCACCTTTTCCCAGTGAGGAATGTTTAAAATTTCCCTGATGTCTCTCTGGGCTTCCATCCCTAACCCCCCCAGGAGCGTCAAAGGAGAAATATGGGAGGTGACAAGCTAAAGATATACAGGTTGAGTATCCCTTTTCCGAAATGCTTGGGACCAAAAGTGCTGAATTTTAGATGTTTTCGGATTCTAAAATATTTGCTTGTACATAATGAGATATCTTGGGGAGGGGACCCAAGTCTAAATAGGATATTTATTTGTTTCATATACACCTTATACACATAGCCTAAAGGTAATTTTATATAATATTTTTTATAATTTTGTGCATGAAACACATGACCTGTCACATGTGGTCTGGTGTGGAATTTTTCACTTGTGGTGTCATGTTAACCCTCAAAAAGTTTTCGATTTGGGAGCATTTTGGATTTTTGAATTAGGGATGCTCAAATTGTGCCAGGAAAGTCTTTAAATACCACAAATAAATAACTCCCGGGTTTTTAAGGGCAACGAGGAACCCCTGCAGGTTTCCTTGTAGGCAAGTGTGAAGCTAAGGAACCACGACCGTCAACTCAAGCGTGTGCTGCCCACAAGAGGTTTCTAAAAACATCGGCAAGTACCCTATTTCCACTCACACCTGCCATTCACTCCTGCACAAGGCTCCTCTCAGCGACTTACTTTATCCTTTGAAGGAACTTCTTAAAACATTCCCAGGTCCCTTACTCTACACTTCATGGAAGGATTTCTCAAAGCTCCTGAATTTGCTCCACACATTACATTTCTGTGGATTTGGCTTTGCCTAAAAACACTACAACTGCAATCCAGGTCATAAAGATCCTACATTTAACAGAAAAAGAAACAAACAAAACAACGGTTTAAATACTTGGAAATTTTCATAAACTATTTACATGGGGGGTTATCTGTGAATACTCATAACCTCTAACTCCACGCCACAAGAAGTTGGGCACAAAATGAGAGTGACTGCCAGGGATAGAGAAAGCACAGCTGCACACACGTGTGCGCGCACACACACACACACACACGCACAATCTCTGGTGTAGACCCCAGAGTGACAGCACAGCCGTCCAGTGGGGGGGGGGGGCAAGAGGCAGGCAAAACTCAGTGATTCGTGGAGACATCTGTAACAGGGAAAGGGGGCACATCAAAGCTACTTCTTTTCTAATTCTCCTTTTCATTTTGGGGGGTTCTCCCATCCCTCACTTCAAGATAAACACAAAAGCTCAACAAACAACAGATACAAAAGATGGCACCAGACAAAAAGGAAACAATGAATCTATTCCTTAGAAGCTAGATGTTCTCAAATCTGGAGAATCTGGGCCAGGAACGCACAGACTATTGCAGACCACAGTGTTTTCTCATGGGGAATGCCAGCAGGTGAGGCAGAGACTGACGAAGAAAGGTAAACATCTGACAAATGGCATGGCCTTACAGCAACCTGAGGCCCCAGCTGTGTTCCACTCATTCAGCTGGAGAATTTGTACTGAGAACCTGGTGTATACCAAGCAGTGCAACAGAAGTTAGAAAATCAAGAAGTGATTCAAAAACACTCGTTAGGTTTTGGGTAAGCCTCTGCTAGAGCCTAAGTATTAGCCACTGTGCTAGAAGCTGGGGATGCAAAGGTGGGTAACCCACACTCTCTCCCCCAAGGAGCTCCATCCTAGTGAACAAGACAATTACCTTCTAACCCAGCATGGAAAGGGCCAGAACACAACCCAGAAAAGCCCAGAAGAAAAAGAAAGTTACTCAGGCCAAGGAAGAAATAGTTGAGTTGGATCTTAAGTGAGAGAGAGATTTCTCCACACAGAGTTCTCAGGAAGAAACGGTGCTGGGGATGCAAAGGTGGGTAACCCACACTCTCTCCCCCAAGGAGCTCCATCCTAGTGAACAAGACAATTACCTTCTAGCCCAGCATGGAAAGGGCCAGAACACAACCCAGAAAAGCCCAGAAGAAAAAGAAAGTTACTCAGGCCAAGGAAGAAACAGTTGAGTTGGATCTTAAGTGAGAGAGAGATTTCTCCACACAGAGTTCTCAGGAAGAAACGGGAACTAGATGCATAGAGAACTGACGCTGTACCGTGCCCTAGCCAGATGGGGACAGGACCCCAGAGTGCACATCAAAGGCTCCCTGCCTGAGTCAGCAGTGCCGCTGGGTGGGGAACCACTGGGAAGTTCAGTGCCTTATCTGACCTGGGGACAGAGGGGACATGAAGGACTTCACAGGGTCTTTTCAGGCTGGACTGGTTTCCTTTAATCCCAGAACAAAAGGGCCCCTCAGAGAAGGGAGATGCAGAGGACAGAACTCACTGGCTTCCAGCCGCAATGATTCCATTAGGCATGATGAGTCATCCACAAAGAGAAAACATTGACAAATCCTGGGGTCGAAAGCCTTTAAAAAGTGGGTGCTAAACTGCTTGTCCCTTTCCTCTGGCACTGAGTGAATGCACAAGGGTACTGGAATAGATAAAGGTGCTGGAAACAGGCCTGCCCACCTGTCTGCCAGCTTCTCTCACCTGCCCCCACCAGGCAGAAGAAAGGAAGGTATAATCTCATTCTTTCCCATCCCATCACCAATCAAGGATATAAGAATTTGCTGGCAAAAGAATTTTCTCTCTGGAAGGGTTAAACCTACTACCACTCACATCTTCCAGTGAATTATTTTAATCAGATTCCTCTCCGCCTTGCTCAGAGAACTTGATCAAAATGAGAGCTAGCCATTATTGCACACGTCCATGCTCTAGGTACTATGTAGTAGGTCCTAGGAAGATGGTTCTACTCCCATTGAACAGAACAGGGAATTGTGGTGAAAAGAAGTCAAGTAATTTGCCCAAGGCTGAACTAGAGCTGGTGAGGGGGGAGCTGGATTCAAATGCTCTTAACTGCTTTGCTATGGGTAAGAAGGTTGACAAGAGAGAAGTCATTCTAGAATGTACAGAGAATGAATGGCTGAAGGCAGGAAGCTATTTTGGAGGGATGCTGGCCAAGTGCTTGAAGAAAGCAATCTCTGGCAGATGAAAGGGACAGAGAATGGGAGGCAGGGACACCAGGCTCAACCTTTCCTGCTGGGCAGTTCTTCCAAGCACCAGCCTGTTCAATGCACTCATACACCCTGAGGCCTGCTTTATCCAAGACACCGAGGACAAGGGCTGCCTTCGCCAGATGTGCCTGCAGTTGGCTCTAGGAGGGCTGGGGGTTAAGGGAAAGGCTAAAAGGACCATTTCTTGGCCCAGAAAGGACAAGTTTCATCATCATGGCAACCTAAATGGTTAGCACAGAGCTGGCAAAGGGAAGCAGTCGTGACATCCCACCACAGTGCTGCCTGCTGATTAGGCCCCAGCATGAGTGGAAGCGAGGAAGGGACTACTCAGGCACCAAAACTGAATGTGCTGAGACCACAGTCACACAGGAGGAAGATGACCGGGTGGGTGGGGAAGTTCCTCCTGCCTCCCGAAGCACTGGCCTTCTCCGCTGGACTCTGAGTGCAGACCGAAACCAAAATGAAGAGCAAGGAGCATTTTTCTAAAATGGGGAGGATGAAGTGGCTGATCCATAGTGAACCTCAAAAAATAAAAGTCCCCAATAATAACAATGATAATAATGCAAATGCAATAAAATATTATTAAAGCACAGCACGGTGAAGAAAGATAAAAGGAAGTGGTATTCTTTAGCCCGGGTAATATAATCATAGTTACAGCTACAGCATACTAAGCGCTGACTGTGTCAGGTGCTATGCTAAGCATGTCACATGCATTATCTCAGATAAGTCACCAAACAGCTCTGAGTCAGTGTGGTAGGTGGAATAATGGCCCCCAAAGATACCCATGTCCAAATTCCCAGACCCTGTGAATGTTAGCTTACATGGCAAAAGGGGCTTTGCAGATGTGATTAAGGATCTCAAGATGGGGACAGCACCCTGGATGACCCAGATGGCCCAATGTAAGCACAAGGGTCCTTATAAAAGGGAGGCAGAAGGGTTGGAATGAAAGATTGGAAGATGCTACACTGCTGGCTTTAATGACGGAGGAAGGGCCCATGAGCCAAGGAATATAAGCAGCTTCTGGAAGCTGGAAAAGCCAAGAAAACATATCCTCCCTTAGAGCCTCCAGAAGAAATGCAGCCCTGCCAGCACCTTGATTTTTAAGCTTCTGACCTCCAGAACTGTAAAGAAATAAATCTGTGTTGTTTTAAGCCACTACATTAGTGGTAATGTGTTACAGCAGCCACAGGACAATAATACTCATACAGTTGGGGACTAGCTTTTACTCCCATTTTCCAGATGAGGACTGTGAGGCACAGTGTGGCTAAGGAAGCTGTCCCTAGTCTTATAGCCAGCACTGGTGGAGCCAGGATGCAGAGGTAGGCAGTGTGTCTCCAAGGCCTGACTTTCGCCCGTCACTGCACGGCCTCCCTGAAGAAGAGAGAGGCTGGGAGTGACATGACTGTGTTCAAGGTTGCCAGGTCCCCACAGGTCCCCTCTCAGCCTTGCTTCTATCTACCCTCAGAGTTCTTAAATTTGGACAACCCATACATGGGGCTTCAGAGGGCCCACAAACCCCTCTCCGAAGCTGTTTGCTGCATTTTTTGTATATGATTATTTATTCAATTTACCCAGCGTGTCCTAAACCTGGCTGCATATCAGACTCCTCCTGGGAGCTTTCTGACCATTCATTTTCCTGGGATCCACCTCCAAAGATTCTCAGGTAAGGTCCAGAATTCTGCATTTTAAAGCTAATTCCTCAGGTGACTGTGACACACCAGGGTTTTTGCCTTGTCCAGAAACGACAAGGCTCCCTGGCTCCCCGCCTGAGTGCCCAGGCTTCCTGGCTCCCCCACCCCACAGGGACAGCCTGGATCCTTGATAGTTTGGAAGGAGCCTACATAACCCCAAATCTGCCAGGATAGCTTAGAACATATGCTGTAAGTCATATAAGGGCCCTCTCTCCTCCCTTGATGGCAGGTTCTAGACAAAAAGGCAACAAGGACTTTGCGTAAGGAGCACACTCACTCCCACTGCTTCATACTGAGTAATGCAAAGTCAGAGACCTCTCACTTCATACCTCCATGAATGGTCCACAGGACTAGACAATTCAGGGATACTTGCCACCCAGCAAAGTAGGCCTACAGCTCTGGATAAACCTGAAGTCCAAAGGCTGGTGCAACCGTCCCTAAGACAGGTTTTCCAGGACCTAGGGGCTTCCTGGCATCTGGATGATTTTTCTGTCATAACTGCTACCAATATGTGCCAGGCACTGTGTTTTATACGGACTACATTGTTACAAGAGATGTTAAGATCCAACCCCATCTTAAAGATGAGACAACTCACTCTTAGAGATAGAGGTTAAGTAACCTGCCCTGGGACACTCAGCTAGCAGTGTGCCAGAATAGAAAACCAAGTCTGCCTCATTCCAAAGCCCTTGTTTTTAACCAATGCTTTAAAGAGAAATTCAATAAAAAATAAAGTGGCAGAGAAGACGGGGTGGTGTGTGTGTGTTTGTGTGTGTGTGTGTGTGTGTGTGTGTGTGTGTATTTAGTTTATACCCAGCCGTTTCACAGCAAGCCAAGCAGCATTTCCCAAAACTGGCTACATATCAAAATCATCTGGGGTGCTTACAGAACAGACACAATCCTATTCCTGATCCTGGCCCTAGCTCTGGCCCTGATTTACGGAATCAGGAACTCCAAGGACAGAGCCTGGAAGTATTTGTTTTTGACACACTCCCTTGGCTATTCTGAATCAGCCCATCCACAACAGTGTTCAAACTGGGGTTCATCCAAAAGGGAGGTGTCCAACCCTCTGCTCCACCAAGCTGGCCAGAGAAAAGTGTGCTGCCCAAAACGCCCAGTGGAAGACCAATCAGACACGGAGATCCCTGATCAGCATCTAACAGGCCCTTGAAGGTAGTTCTAAGGCCCCTTCTCCAGAATTATTAAGAGTAAACTTTCATTTATCCAAAGCAGGGGATTACTAAGTGAATTTTTATAGTCAAATGCTAATTTGAAGAGTTGGCCTCAAAAAACACCCAAAACACTATAAACAAATAACTTTGGTGGGAAGCTTTGGCCATAATGCCTGATATTCACTGGAGTAAACAAGATGGAGAGGTTTATCTCCAAAGCCTCTATCCCAGGAACTTAAGCAACAGAAGCCAATCTGTAGATTATCTAAATCAGACACTTTCCACAGTGTGACTTTTTCAGGGACATTGCTGCAGTGCCAAGGCCTGAAAAAAGGGCCAAGTGGGTAGGGACTCAGTCATGAGCCCTCCTGTCTCTACTACCAACCAGCTCTTTTCTTAGTCAAATTAACATCATAAGCCTGTAAAATAGGGAGTAATAAGAGTTCTTACATCCTAGAGTTGTGTGAGGACTCACGTGATGGGCCACATGGGGCACAAAGCCCGTCACCTGGCCTGTCCAAGGAAGCCTTCACAAAAGTGTGTGGTCTGTGCCACTCTCCAGACCACTGTGTTCACATTTCACAGCCCTGAAAATGGGATGACCTGGAGGAGTGAACACAAGAGCACCCTCATCACAGAGCAGGCAAGAAAACCGCCCCATCTGTCAGAAGGCTGTTCTCCCCACCACCAGCAGCAGGCTGTCATCACTAAACAACATGAAGGCAGCAGTCTGGTCTGTCCTGTTCACTGCAGTGTCCAGAGCACCTAATATGCTGAAGCTGCACACGGGGCACACATTTGATGAATAATAAATAATACTAAATAATATAAGAAATAAGAAATAAATGATTTGATGAATAAATGGAATAATGAAGGATAAATGAAGGAAAAAACATTACATATGCATACACACGCGACATACACTACATGCACTTTCTGGGGCATGGTCTTAATTAGAGTTTACCATGCACCCAGGATGCTGCTAGCCGTTTACATTATTCTTCCTACTTTGGGGACTCTGAGGCTTAGAGAGAATAAATAATTTGCCTCAGAACACACAATTAGTATACGATGGAGCTGGAAATCAAAGCCAGGTCACATGAAAGTGCCTGTCATCTCCCATCTTTCTGCTTTTCCCTGCCCCCCATTGCTCCAGCCTATCCTCAGACAGCTTTGCATTCTGACAACTTGAGTTCACTGCTTCACAACTGGCTAAATGTTGGGAAATTATCTAGCTCTGGTCCAAAATACTCACTCAACAGAAGGATCAGAGAGGTGCAGACAGGGAAGCACCTGGCAAGGGACACCTGGCCAGAGATGGCAACACTTGTCACCTAGCCCCCCCATCATGGGTCTATCAGTTAGATTTCTTACTTCAGCATCTTCTGCCCATAGCAAACAAATCCCAACATAAGCATCTTCCTCCTTTCCTTGTAGTTTAGAATACATTCCTTGTCGGGGAGGACTAAATACTGAGGAAGCAGATATCAGAGACCACCATCAAACCCATGATGATGTCTAAAAATTAAAAACAGAAACTACAGCTTCCATTTATACTGGGTAAGATGCTTCATGAGCCTTATTTTATCAAATTTTCACAACAACCTATAAAGTAGCAAGTATTGTGCTTCCTATTTAATAGGTGAAGAAATTAAAACTTGAAAGGTTAAGTAAATTCTCAAGAGCACGCAGCTAAATTAAAGTAGTAGAGCTGGAACTTAAACCCAAGGCTGGCAGCCATTCGCATGCTCCCACTTAACCACTAGGCAACACAGCTTCTAGTTTCACCTAACACAGGAAGTACTCAGGTTGTGTTCGTGGGTGCCTCTGAGCCCAGAAGTAGGGAATCCTTAACCCAATGTGGCCTTGAGCAAGGAACACCATCAAGTTTCAATGCTTTGGTCAACCCAGTCCCGGGAAGGCTGCCAAGAGCACTTTCTGAGAGACTGAAGTGCTGGGCTGGAGCAATTATCAAGTAAGCGGAGTCAGAAAAGGCTGCAGCCCCCCCAGAGCTCACAGTCTAGTGCGGAAGACAGAGCTTACAGACGTCACCACCCACATAAGTCATTGTTTATTGTCTTAACTCCTATGAAAGAAACATACAAAGAACATGTAGTCAGGGGCCTGAGCTGGTATGAGTGGCTGGGGACATCCTCCCTGAAGAAGTGGCATTTAGGCTGAGGACAAGTCAGTCAGAGGGGTTAACCAGGAGGAAGGGAGCAGGGCCTGGCCCTCTTCCTTCCTTTCCACCCAGACTCTGCTCCAGCTGCAACCTGGTTTGGCAGAGGGTCTAAATGCCACCCCCCAAAACAATGCACCATCAGAGCACCAAGCAAGCCTGGCATGAGCTCAGCCCGAGCCATCACACTCAGGTCTCAATTAATGAACCCACATCTCTTACATCCCAGATTATCAAGGCCTATGTGTAGCTTGTTAGAGCACTGCATTTATTCAAAAAAATTGGTTTCTTTAGAAGGGAAGAGTTTCTGTAAGGAAAGAAAAACCCAGAATGAATCCTAAAATAAACAATCAAAGCTAAACAAAGGCTAATGGTCTTTCCTTCCAAAGACGACTCAGAAGCCATGCTGTGAATTTTTCAGTTTTGACTCAGAAAGTTCAGTGGGCAACCCCTGGGGAGTCTTTGCTAAGGCCAGAGTTAAAAAACCTGTTTCTGCACTGAAGGCAGTTATTCCAGGCCTCCACAGTCCGTAATGGCCACTTCATCTACTGCGCCATCAGATGTATAGCTTTTCTCACACAAATGTGCCACTCAGGGTTTTCTTTGACAGCTGGCCAATTTCCCACTTAGGCAAGGATAAATGTGCTTTGTTGTTGTTGTTGTATGTATTTTATGCAAGACCAGTATGTATTTCCTTAGCCAAATAACATATACATTCTGACTATCATGGGATCGACTTGGTCAATCCTTATTAAATAAGGTCACATTCTCTAGTTCAAAGAACACAGAATCTGTAGTAAGACTAGTCAGGCCATTTACCCTTCTACCTGAGGCAAATCCCTTTCTTTCTTTGAGTCTGGCTGCCTCACCCAGTAGAATGAGGGTGTTGATCCAGAACGCAGGTTCTCAAACCCAAGAATTCTGCCTTGGAATCCACTGGGGAAGTGTGTTAAACGTACAAGCTCTCCAAAACCCCGGCCCAGGCAGGAATCTGAGATCCTTCTAGTGCTAACACCCCATGACTTCCTGAAATAAGGGTGAGCAGATGACAACTGAACCACTTCCCTATAAATGTTTAATTTCTGAATTTCAATTCCCTTAAGGAGTTAGCAAAAAAGAAGGGTATCTGAACACATGACAAGAAGGTTGCTTAATAGCAGGAAACAGCAGGCATATATACTCCATAGGTAGCCAAAGGCTACTACTCTACAGAATGGAGTTAAAAGGTACAGACAACAGCTAGGACAGCATATTAAGGAAAAGTGTGTATCTTCATTCATTAGACCCCTGATGATTGTTGAATGACAAAATCACATAATTATTGCTGGGTTTTAAGAAATTTAATCCTGAAAACCATGTAGGACAGATAAGAACAGGGAGTCTGGCAGAAAGAGCAGTTGGTAGAGCTAATAAGAGGACATGGGCAGAGGAGCCACATGGCCCAGACCTGTGTTCACGAAACACCTCCAGTCATCTCCAAGTGAGGCCATGTATACAGTCAGAGAGGCCCACTGCAACAGGACTGAAAGATGCTCAACATTCAGCTGTAAATGCAGGTTCCACAAGGAATATGGTACCAATAAATGAGTAACATTTCAGTATATACAAAACTTTATCATTATTTTTGTGTGTATTTAAAAGCATTAATTTCTTAAAGTATAAGCAGACCAAATTTCCATATCCCTGTTTTGAGAATTTTTTTTTTTCCATGTATGGGGAGCCTTGGGAATGTAAGTGGATCAAGCCTCTCTCAGCTTCTGAGTTTATTTCAGGTGTTGGATGGAATGACAAGAGCCTAAGGTAGGATGCTGGTCAGGGAAAGCAAAGAAAGGGACGCAGTGATGTGATATAACCTGAGTAGTCTAGAGAAGACCTGACAGCTGTTAAAGATGGGAGTCAAGAATGATTCTGCAGTTTCCAGTCTGGGTCATGAGGAGGAGGATGGTGCAATTAATAGAGCAGGAAGTGAGGAGAGGAGGTGGCATGCATGAGAAGAAGATGAATTCCATTTTGGATATGAAGGACCTTGTCTATTCTTTTTGTCTTATTTGCCTTTAAATGAGCCAAAGTAATTGGTCAAGGGACACAAAGATCAACTACATTGTTTATTGATAAAGTAAAAAATAAATAAAAATGAAAAAAAATAAATGAGCCAAAGTAACACCACTGACAACATTGCTCTTGACTGGAGGGAAGGACAGTAAAGAGCCTCTGTCCCATGCTCTGCCTTGGACCATGGAAATGCAAACCATCAGAAAAGCACCTACTGGGCCTGCCCCGTGGTTCACTCGGAAGAGTGCGGCACTAGTAGCGCCGAGGCCATGGGTTCGGATCCTATATAGGGATGGCCGGTGCGCTCACTGGCTGAGCGTGGTGCGGATGACACCGTGCTGAGGGTTGTGATCCCCTTACCGGTCAAAAACAAAAAAACAAAAAAAGAAAAGCACCTATGCCGTTCTTAGGAAAATCACAATTCCTTTAGAGATCTGAGTCATTCATCACAGATTTCCTTGAAAACTCCCCTGAGGTTAGCTCACAGCGGGTGTTATATATACATGTCACTGATCCACTACAGGAGGTTCCCTTCAGCATAGAGAAAGAAGATGTGGACCTAATGCTATGACCAGATTCAGCTTAGAGCACTTTTGTCTGTGTTCTCCATTCTGAAGACCAAGAATACCCACTTCCCCACTCACCCAACACTCCTGCCAAAAAAAGAAAGGAAGAAGAATAATAAAGAATATAATTCATAGAACCAGAGAGTAATAACAACCAAGCAAGAACTTTGAGATCATCCCAGTCAATCAATGGTTTTTACAGATCAACAATCTGAGACCTATGAAGTGAAAGCACACAAGAAGCCAGAGGCAGACCCAAGCCCGGTATGGAGGTCCCCAACTGTTATTCCTTCCACCTGGGAGCCTGTCAAGACTCATGCTCACTTTCCTAAATTCTAGGGCACTGCACCTGTGACAATGTGATACACACACATAGGGCATGTGGCCCTACATGCTTTAATTGCTGTATGCAGTAAGAAGCCTGGAGGTGGGCATAGAAAAAGAAGAGATGCATTCTCTCAGCATGTTTTCACTGAGATTCCCAGAATCTTTTAATAATAACTCACATTACTAATTATATTAGTCAACTAACAACTTTTTTTTTTTGGCGGCAGGACAGTGCAGGGATCCGAACACTCAACCTTAGTGTTCCAGCACTGTACTCTAACCAACTCGGACGATTGTCCAGCCCCTCAACTAACCACTTTTAAGAGAAAGATCAATACATATTTTTCTTTATATGGGGTCTGAAATCAGTATACGGGTGTTATTCTTTAAAAAAAAAAAAGAAGGAAACAAAGATCCTACACTCACTCTAGCATAAAGTATATGTTTTGTGTGTTCTGAGCAGAGTGAAAACTAGAAGCCCTCACTGTAACTCACCACTCATTCTGGAACACATTTATTAAAAGAAAGCTTAACAGCATGTATCTGCAAACCATAAAAATCTCAAGAGTTAAAAATTAAGTTTCAAAAAGAACATTGTTGTCATGGCCACTTAAGTATTATTTATTAAAAGCCTTAATATAACTAGAATTTATGGAAGAAAAAAATAGGTAAATCAGATTAGATTAAGAAAAAATACAAAGCAGATTAAGATACAATGCTCACATTAAAACGGAAGGTTTTTAACATTGGTTTGAATAATAATTTAGGAAGGAATTGAGGCAAAGAAGGCTCTTCTGCCCATATAAAACTGTAACTGAAGAAGAGATAATTATCCAATTACCTTAATCTAAATCTTAGTTTTCCAAGAAAAGTTTCTAGATGATTGAATAAGGATCAGATCCTTATTCTGATACCTGTTTTGCAGTTTCAAGTGGCCTATCTAGAAATTCCTTCATCTGCATTGGAAACCACAGTTTTGCTTCAGTTATAAAATAAGAAAAAGAAAAAAAGATACAAATATATATATATATATTTTTAAACCAAAACTACGAAAACTTTCCTGTATTCCTAGTGAGAGTAATTATCAGTACCAACACACATAGAAAGCAACTTAACAATATCTAAAAATCACAATGCATATATCCTCTCACCCCAAAATCCTATTTCTAGAACTAAATCTTATAAATAAACTTCACACATAAAAGGTTATTTATAGCAGCAATATTAGTTAACAGAACACTGGACATAGCACGAATGCCCATTAATAGGACACTTTACCTGTTAAATAAATTATGATATAGCTATATAGTAGAATATCATGTATCTGTAGAATAAGTGCTCATATATATGAAAAGATCTCTAAGATATTAAGTAAAGAAGTCAAAGAACAAAACAGTATGCATTATACCCACCTTTTGTATTAAAAGGGAGGTACTGAAAAAATAAGAATCTATGTTTACATTTGTTTATAATGAGATTTTTTGAGATTAAAAAAATTAAAAATGAATAGATTTTAGAAGGATACATTTTATCAGCACCACACTCTCCCGAGTGAGCCACGGGCCGGCCCAGAAGGATACATTTTAAAAAATGGGGAATGAGATTGGAGAAAAGTATTTCACTGTGTATCTTTTTATTTTCTTTGATTCTGGGAATGTGTGAATACATTACCTATTCAAAAAGCTAAATAATTTTCACATAGCCAAAGCCATCTACTTAGTAGTCAAAATATTTCATTAAATAATTTGCTTCCTTATAAAACAAAGAAAATAGGTGTTTTAGCATATCCTCAAATGAATCTGACCTTTGAACCTAAAGCAAAATACGAAATTACTTGACTTTTGTCCTTCCTTAAAAGAAAAAGTATTTTTCTATGCCTTACATAAATGTAACACATTTAGTACTTTACTCTAAAAATAATCCCATCTCAATGTTTTCAAGTTAAATCTGAACTTGGTTACTGACAGAAAAACCGGCCAAATTCCAGCAATGCAGTTACTTTTAAGAGCTTTCCTATCTCACCAAAGAAAATACCCATACCTTGGGCCGGCCCGGTGGCGCACTGCTGTAGTGCGCCGCTTGGGAAGCGCGGCGGCGCTCCCTCCGAGGGTTCGGATCCCACATACAGACCGGTTCCCACTCACTGGCTGAGCGAGGCGCGGGAGCAACGCCGAGGGTTGCGATCCCGTTGCCGGTCCCGGTCCGGTACGGGGGCGACACTGAGGGTTGCGATCCGTTGCCGGACACGGAAAAAGACAAAAAGGAAAAAAAAAAAAAAAAGAAAATACCCATACCTTTGTCAGAATGGTTCTTCCTCCCATGAGGGATGCGGTGAAGGCACAGAATATATCCATCTTCTGTCTCAACTAAGTGTTCCTCAGCAGGGAATCCCCAGTAAGAGATAATTTCAGTCTATGGAGAAAAAGGACAATGGAAATTACACAGACAGATCTGATGTGATTTCCCACATTAACAGGCAAAGCAGAAGACAAAATGTCAATGATATTCTCCAGGCTTTATTTAAGAAATCAATCGTTATTGAAATTTTAGTCTGCTCAATCTAGTACCCAACATCCCATCAAAAGAGTAAATTCTCCACTTGTTTTATCCATATGTTCTACCCACAGATATTCAGTTAAACTTTGGCTTCATCATTCTAGCATGTTCCACACCAAGCATGTCTAACTTTACCACAGCTCTGGGCCTCTTTGTTTCCATCCTGCCTACCAGGCACAAATAAACACTCATTTCTCTCTTTCTTAAATACGCCAGGTAATACTGTGAAAGTGTAAAACATTTCCCATGTTTTAAGAGGTCCGACCCTGGAAAATAAAGTATAAAAAATATTAATCCATTTTTATCAATGGACTGAAAAAATTACACTAGAATGTCGACATGGAGTTGAAGAAAAGCTGAAAAAAACAGAATTATGATCAAATTCATTTCTCCATAAGGAAAGATCCATGAGGTAATTGTTAATCAGGAGCTCAGCGGGATATGGATATGTGAAAATTGTCAGAATCAAAACGGTGTCACTCGTGTTAGGAAAAACCCCTGAAAAATAGAGCTGGGGAAGGCCATGAAGGGAGGGTTCTTATGCATGAAAGCCTGATAGAAATCATCACAAAGAACTCTGCAAAACCACAACCTTGCAGAGAGGCCATCACAACCTTAACAAAAAATATTTCTGGAAGGACATCTGCCCAGCAGCTGTCTGTCTAACTTTAGACTGACGTCAAGTAGCCAAGGATAATTATCCGACAACAATTATGTAATCCTCCATCACTTTTCCTTTAAAACCCTTTGTCTTTTTTTTCTCCCTGAATACACATGTAGTTTACTATGACTTGCATATTCCCATTGCAATGTTACATTCCCAATTAAACTCATTTTTCTTTGAGAGAGCCTCTCTCTGTTTATTATTTAACAGATAATACAATTATCCAAAAGATTTAATGTAAATAAGTGCTCTCTACCATTAATTAGGTAAATCAGCCCTCTCTACCATAAATACTTGAAAGGATTTAATTTTATTATTCTTATAGGAATTATTTTTTTTAAAAGGGGGAGTTTAAAGAAAAGATTTTTGATAAGAAATAAAATTTAACCTTAGACTCTGTTATTAGGTCTCTTTTGGCTCTCTGTGATTTCTCTCCAAGAATCCAAGTTACCGGATTCTTCAGTTGGGTAACTGCACCATCTGTTTTAAAGTTGCTGCTTTCTTTAATAACCTGTATTTTTCTGATTTTTATACCTAAATGAAGTATTTCCAGATTTTATCATTTACTTAAGATTAATAATGTTACAATGTTTTAATTAAAAGATTGTTTTTGCTTATTTATTCTAACAAAACTTTTTTCAGATACTTCAGCTTTTGTATTGAAGTATGTTCTCTGAACATTCTGAATCACAAGCTTTATTCAGTGTAGTCTAAAACCAGCACAGTAATGTTCTAGCAAAAGTTTTGACACTTTTTTATTGTTCTTTAAACAAATTCAGTGAGACTTAAAAAAAATGAATAAAAATCACTATTTGTCTTATGAAGAAGTATATAGTTTTAAAAGTAAAATGAGATTTGTTACATACACATTACCTGGTGGGAAAAGTCTAGCAAATTGAATCTAAGATTCAGAGAAAGTGAAAAGCATAGGAACCGTAAAGAGAGTAAAGTTGTGGCTTCCTGTGGCCCATATAACTGGATTTAAGAAAATAATTAACATTTGTCACAGATGCATTTTAAAAGCATGTGATTTTGAGATACCTACCACATTCATGTTTGCTTCAGGATCCACACCCATCAGTCTCCCAGTGGACCCCTCTGAATGTAGGGTCCCAAGGACCAAACAGGCCACCAACTGCAAGAGCTGCATTTCCATCCTGTATAAAACAGCCCATCATTATTTGCCTGAATTTTACCACAGAAAAATATGTTGGCAGATTAATGTTCCCATAAAAAGTTCTGAAGTAGGTTCAAGGCAAAGTAAAAGTTAGGTGAAGGGCAAATATGAAACAAATGACCTCAGTCACATCTGGAAGGAGCAAATGAGGAATCCTTTTTTACTAAGAAACCTCCCCAACTGCCACCCATGGTTATTATGTGACCTCTGGAGCCCAGCACACCACTCACCTCCTCACCACAAGGTTAAAGATTAAACAAATTGTTCTTGGAGAAGTAACAGAAAGCAGAACTTAGAAGAGGATAAACTGAGAAAAGGAAAAGCCACAAAATTCTGGAGCCTGTTAGTTTCC
Organism: Galeopterus variegatus; assembly: GCF_000696425.1. Classification (NCBI taxonomy): domain Eukaryota; kingdom Metazoa; phylum Chordata; class Mammalia; order Dermoptera; family Cynocephalidae; genus Galeopterus; species Galeopterus variegatus. The sequence goes on from NW_007732705.1 coordinate 72,729, forward strand.
CAACTTCTCCCCTTCTGCTTGTGATTTAAACATTTTTACATTTGGCTAATATTAACTCTTGCTTCCCTCTATGTACTCAATTCCCTTCTTGCCCAGATTATACGTCAGGATGTAAAGTTTGTCACTCAAAGAAAAAAAGTGAAATGAAAGAAAAGAGAGCCTGTAAGAGAAACAGAGAGGAAGAAGTTGACCCCTCTCTCTCCTTCTGAAAGTCTCCAACTATCAACAAAGACCATTCTAATTTCTGGCAGTGATGGCTCAAAATCACAGTGTAGTGTAGATGGTGAGGATGTTAAAGGCAAAGCAAAGTGACTCTTCTAAGGACACAAGATGGTTAGCAGAAAAGCTGGGACTACAGCCCAGCTGCATACATTTTCTTTAAAACAAATATCATCACTTAAAAAGATGTGTGTATGGATGTCCATACAAAGACTTACATGCAAATATTTATAGCAACCTTGTGTGTAATAGCCAAAAAGTGGAAAAACCCATATGCTCCAGATGGGTGAATAGAAAATTATAGTATATACATATTACTCAGCAATAAAAAGGAATGAACATACAACAACATGGATGAATCTCAAAATCATTGTGTCAAGTGAAAGAAGCTAAACTGAAAATAAATAAATACCGTATAATCCTATTCATACAAACTCTAGAAAATCCAGCCTAATCTCTATTGACAGAAAGCTGCCTACGGAGAGAAGGGGCAGAAGGAAAGGATTACAAAGGAATGCACAAGGAATCTTTTGGGGGTGACGTACAGGTTCATAATATTGAACGTACTGATGGTTTCACAGGTGTATACATATGTCAGAGCTTACAAAATTATACAATTGAAATATGCCCTGCTATTGTATGCCAATAATAAATACCTCAATAATGCTGTTTTTTAAAGATACTTGTGCTTAAACTGAGGGTTCCACAAGTCTTAAAAAACTGGTTCTCAGGAGATTGCAAAAGTGAATTGAATCCTTTCTGTTGATGCAGTTCCTCACGAAATTATTTTTCCAAGCAGCAGTTAAGTAGGGAGTGTTATCTTTTTTTTTTTTTTTTCCTTTTTTGTCTTTTTTTGTGTCTGGCAACGGATCGCAACCCTCAGTGTCGCGCCCGTACGGGACCGGGACCGGCAACGGGATCGCAACCCTCGGTGTTGCGCCCGCCCCTCGCTCAGCCAGTGAGCAGCCGGTCTGTATGTGGGATCCGAACCCTCGGCGGGAGCGCCACCGCACTCTCAAGCGGCTCACTGTAGCAGTGCGCCACCGGGCCTGCCCCCGGGAGTGTTATCTTGAGTCTACATTGGCAAAGTCCACGGCTTTTACTTAACAAGTTTATATTTCTTTACCATAGTTGGGAAGGGCTGTACAGACCTGGGCTATCTTTCATCGTACATACAACCTCCCACAAGTCTATTATTACTAGAGAATAAAGAGTAGACCGAAAGGAAATAAAATAAAGGTTCTACCACAATTTAAAATAATGAAGCATCTGGCAGTAGCTGCTTTCCATTCAGGGCCTATTCTACAGAACCTGAACCCACTGTCCAGAGAAAGCGCCACCAGATTAATAGCTGAGGCTACTGGACTGGAAATGTCACCCAGGTCATTTTCCCTACGAACACAGCACTGAATTAGTTTCTCAACATATTAGTCAAGCGATTCTCACAAAGGATGAGGAGTTAAAAGGAGAAAAAACAAAACAAAAAAACCCTCCAGCCTGGATTCAGTGTGTTCTTTTAGGCTCTTTTAGCGCCTTTATCTCAGTTCTTTGAGTTTGTTACATGGCAGTTAAGTGCTTGTCTGTCCTCATTTCACCCCAGCCCGAGGGCAGAGTCTGAGTCAACTCTGTACCCCCAGAACCTGGGGGCCAAGTGTGGGGCCACTATACTAGATGCACAACGCAGATTTTGAAAAATAGGACAGGGGCGGTCCAGCAGTTCAGTACCAGAAAAGAAGGCCCCAGTGCAGCTCGTCATTTAGCTTTCTAATAGAAACTCTCCCATTTAAGATCTAGACGCTGCAGGCAGCGCTTCCAACCCATATCAATTACTCCTCCGCCAACCCTATGGCAGTACCATTAAATCCACTTTCCAGGAAACTGAGGTTCGCCCGAGTTAAGTACTGGAAGCAAAGTGCCAGCTGGTTAAATAGCAGTACCGCTGGAATTTTAACCAGGACCGATGCCCAAGTCTGCTCTGGACCACGGCCTTGGCTAACGAGTTAAGAGAGGTCGGGCAGGATGCCTGGAGGAGCTCACAGGAAGAGAGGACGAGCGAGAAGGAGAGCTGGGAATCAGACATCCCAGCTGTCCCCTCAGAACGGGGACTCTGGCAGCTTCACCGACCAGCGACAGCGCCTATCCAAGAAATCAGAGAGCGCCCGGGGAAGGGTGGGCAACTTTAGAGAGCCCCGACTCCTGGGTGCTTGGGAGGTGCGGCGGCCACCGCCCGCACAAAGGCACCCGCAGGTACCCCACGCAGTGTTCCACGGACCAAGCGCAGAGGGTCCTGCGGGCCTGCAGAGACGCTGGCGCGGGGACAGAGGTCCGCGAGCGGTGCGCCGCCCTGCCCCCGGGGCCGGTGAGGCAGGCCGAGCGCCAGCTCCCACGCCCACCTGCACCTTATTCGCAGCCAGGGCTGGAACTCACCTGGAACCGTCCTCCCGGGCCGCTGTCCCCAGTCGCAGTGCTCGCTAGCGGGGGCCGGGGTGCAGGGTTAGGACCTGCTGAGGACGGAGGCGGCCCTGGCAGGGGGGAGGGTGCCTGCCACCCCACTCCGTCTATTCGCGCGGCCAACCAGAGCAGCCCGCCAACGGGAAGTGCCACGAAGACTCCGCCCCGGCTGAGCACACTCGCTTCGGAGTCAGCCCGCGGCCCCCGAGGAGCATGCGCGGTGCCCGTGGGCGGGCCCAAGAGATGGGAAGGTCGGCCCGGCATGGGCGGAGCAGATCCCCTGCGGTACCTGCACGCCGTGCTGGTACCTGGTCTCGTAGTGGCTGCCTCCTGTCCTCCTCCCCTCCCCGCCAGGAGCTCCTGCAGGGCTGGCACTCTCTGCATCAGGCATAGAGCACGTGGGTCTGCAAATGAAAATAAATTATATGCTCCATGTAAAACGCTTAGCATTGTGCCTGACCCAAAGCAATCTTGCTGTACATTTTATTTTATTATTATTAAAGATTAGTGAAAAGAGGAAGAAATATAATATTCAGTATGCACATACTTAGTAATCACTTCATTCAACAAAAATTTTATTGAGCACCTGCTAAATGCCAGGCATTATTAAGACACTGTGGGTATAGAAACCAAACAAGGTCCCTGTTCTCCTGCTTTTTTTTTTTTTTTTTTTTTTTTTTTTTTTTCTCACAGTTCCAGAGGCTGGAAGTCTGAGATCAGGGTTGAAGCATGGTAGGGTTCAGGTGAGGGCCCTTCTACACGTTGCAGACAGCTTCCTTCTGTTGTATACTCACATGACAGAAAAAGAGCAAGAGAATTCTCTGGGGTCCCTTTTATAAAAGCACTAATCCCATTCATGAGGGCTCCATGCCCATGACCTACTCACCTCCCAAAGGCCCTACCTCCAAATACCATGACCTAGGAAGCTAGCATTTCGATATATGAATTGGGGGTCAGGGAGCAGCAGGGGAGACACATACATTCCATTGCTCTCCCTGTAAACAATCTTGAACTGAACTCAATTTTTTTTTTTTTTTTTTTGTCCTTTTTGAGACCGGCCGCACCACGCTCAGCCAGTGAGCGCACTGTGAGCGCACGGGTCATCCCCATATAGGATCCGAACCCGCGGCGGGAGCGCTGCTGCGCTCCCAGCGCCGCATTCTCCCGAGTGCACCAGGGGCTCGGCCCTCCTGCTTATATTCTAATGGGAAGAGACACGCTATGAATAACTATGTAATACATGAGGTGGTGATAAGTGTGTCATGAAGAACAATAAAACAGGGTAAAGAGACAATGAAGGAGGATGCTATGTTATGTATATGGTGATCAGAAAAGAACTCTCTGATGAAGTGACATCTGAGCAGACAGGAAGGAGGTGATTGAGAGCCACATGGATCCTGGGGAATGTAGAATATAGCAAGTACAAAGGCTCTAAGGCAGGAACATTCCTGGTAGATCCTAGCCAGAGCAGTGAGGTCTTTGCGGCTGGAACAGAAAGTACATGGTTCGAAGTAGTAGAACATGATGTCCTAGAAGTAGATGGGTGCTTGAGGATCCACTTCTCAAGATTTTGCCTTTTCTTCTGACCAAGATGAGAAGTCAGTGGAGGGTTTTTAACAGAAGGGCAACATAATCAGGTTTACAGTTTGGAAAAATCACTCTGGCTGCTGGGGTCACCTATGGACATAGGGTGACTAGTTAGAAGGCTACTGCAACAAGCCAAGCAAGAGTTAATGATGGCTTGGACCAGGGTGGTGATAGCAGTACAGGTGGAGAAGAATAGTCAACTCTAGGTATGTTCACAAAGTCGAGCCTACAGGATTTGCTGGTGGGTTGGATACAGCTCTGAGAGGATCCTAAGCCATGTCAAAAATGGCACTTATGGGGCCGGCCCTGTGGCTCACTTGGGAGAGTGCGGCACTGGTAGTGCTGAGGCCGCGGGTTCGGATTCTATATAGGGATGGCCAGTTCGCTCACTGGCTGAGCGTGGTGCAGGGAACACCAAGCCGAGGGTTGCGATCCCCTTACCGGTCAGGAAAAAAAAAAAAAAAAACACTTATGAGTTTAGTAGAATGTGGTTGCCAAAAACTGAAATGGGGAAAATACCAGGAAGAGCAGCTTGAGAAGGAAATCAAGAGTTTGTTCTAGACATGTTGATTTTGAGATGCCTGTTAGAGAACTCTCTCAGCTAAGGCCATATTAGGAAACAGAAATCACTTTAGGCATCCCAAACAGAGGAAATGATAACACAAGTAATGAAATTGCTGGGAAGCCAAACAGGGTTTGGGCAGGCACTACAGAGATTATTAGCAAAGTGGGAAGGGCCAGGGCATGATTGGGAGAAGGTAGCGTCACCAGAGACCAGAGGTTGTGCAGCAGCCTCTGCCACCGACACTGCCCAAGGCCGAAAGAGGGGAGCTAGAAACTTGATCTTAGCCAAAAGTCCAGAAGTGATGTGTAGGCCTAGCATTCAAGGTCAAGTTCCATCCTACAGATATAATTTGGAAATAATCAGATTAGAGACAGTATTTAAAACCATGAGACTGGATGAGATTCCCTATAAAGTAAGCATAAAGAGCACAAATGTACATTGGGATTCAGAAGATGTAAAAGCTGAGAAGACAGTGAGGTTGTGCTTGACACCAAGTGAAGAAAAGAATTTCAAGAAAGGAAATGATCAGCCCAGGCACGTGCCAATGATAGCTTGAGTGAGGTGAGTACTGAGAAATGAGCATCAGACTTAGCAACATTTCTGTATGTCGGACATGCTAAGCCCTTTACATAGAGTGTTAGGTTAAATATTTGCCCAAAGTCACAAAGGTAGAAAGTGGTCTAAAATGCAACCTAGATAGACTGAGTCAAGGTTGTCATCTATGAGGTATGGGAATATTTTCCTCCCATCCTGCTTTGGATTATAGTCTACAATGACTGGTCTATGACCCATAGTTTTACTATATAAAGTTTTACAGACAACAGGAGGTAGCACAAATGTGTGGGTGTGGGTGTGTGTTTTCATGTGTATTTGGGATGGACATTTTATATAACAGTCGATCCTCCATATCCATGGTTCTGCATCTGCAGATTTAACCAACCAAGGATTATAAATATTCGGACAGGGAGTGGTGGAAACAATAAAAATAACAATACAACAATAAAAATAATATAAATAAGAAATACAGTATAACAACTATTTACATGGCATTTGCATTGTGTTAGGTATTATAAGTAATCTAGAGATGATTTAAAGTATACAGGAGGATGTGCATAGGTTATATGCAAATACAATACCATTTTATATAAGAGTCTTGTGCATCCACAGCTTTTGGTATCCCCTGGAAGTCCTGGGGCCAATCCCCCTGCAGATAACCATGGAAGGACTGTGCAAGCCAGACTGGTGTGTGTCGAAGACTGAAACAACAATACTAATAGCAGTTCTGCTTCCAGGCAAGATGGAGTAACAATGACAGATTTACTCTCCCACCTTACACAACTAGGGGAAAAAAAGTATAAAACAATGGTTTCAGGTAGTGGACAAGTGTAGGAGAGCAGTCCCTTAGAAAAGGAAGACAAATGTAATGAGCCCTGCAGTGCCCCCTATGGCTGCCTGGAGAGAATTTCCAGGCTAAGGCAGTAGAGTTGCAGGACCGAGTGAAGAGAGCTAGAGCTCTCACTAGAGCAAAGAGAGCTGAAGAGAGAGAAAGAGAGACCTCCGGAGAGCTCAGAGGCTTCCCCTCAAGTATTTGAGTATTGATCAGAGCTTGCATGTGAAGAAACTGTGCTAGACCAGGGAAAGAACCACCTGAAAGGAGCAGACAGGAAAATCTCCAAGGCTCACACAGGACTGGGAATAGTTCAGGTTGCACTCAGCCAGAGGGAGAAACCTTGTAATATACAAGGGGAGTTCAAAAAGTTTGTGGAAAATGGAATAAAAAGATGAAAATTTTAAAAAACTTTATTTCTCAACATGTAAGTTTCATCAAGTTCAAGACATGTTTGTAAGCAATGATACCAACCCTTTAGCCCATCCCTAAAGAATTGAGGGTCCTGGGAATTTAACCATGTCTTTTTTACATTACTAATTGAAGAAAAATGGGTGCCCTTTAAAGATATTTTAAGATTAGGAAACAAAAAGAAGTCAGAAGGAGGCCGAATCAGGACTGTCAATTGGATGCCTGGTAATTTCCCATCAAAATTCTGACAAAATCGCCCTTGTTTGATGAGAGGAATGAGCGGGAGCATTGTTGTGGTGGAGAATAATTCTCTGGTAAAGTTTCCTGGGCATTTTTCCGCTAAAGCTTTGGTTAACTTTCTCTAAACACTCTCATAATGAGCAGATGCTAGTGTTATTTGGCCCTCCAGAAAGTTAACAAGCGAAATGCCTTGAACATCAAAAAAAATCAAAACCCAAACCAAAAACTGTTGCCATGACCTTTGTTCTTAACCAGTCCGCTTTCGCTTTGGCTGGGCCACTGCCACCTCTTGGCAGCCACGGCTTTGATTGTGCTTTGTCTTCAGGACTGCACTGGTAAAGCCGTGTTTTATCCCCTGTTACAATTCTTCAAATAAATGCTTCAGGAACTGGATCCCACTTGTTTAAAATTTTTGTTGAAAGCTCTGCTCTTGTCTGCAGCTGATCTGGACACAGCAGTTTTGGCATCCATCAAGTGGAAAATTTGCTCAACTATAATTTTTCAGTCAGAATTGTGTAAGCTGAGCCAATTGAGACGTGTATGGTGTTGGCTGTTGTTTCTGCTGTTAATCATCAGTCCTGTTAAATTAGGGCACATTTAGATTAATATTTTCCTCACAAATTGATGTGGATGGTCTGCCACTGTGGTCTTCATCTTCAACATAATCTCATCCCTTCTTAAAATGAGTCATTTGTTTGTAAACTGCTGATTTCTTTAGGGCATTGTCCCCATGAACTTCAAAAAGCATCAATGATTTCTCTATTTTTCTACCCAGGCTTTTACCCTAAATTTGATGTTTGTTCTTGCTTCAGTTTTAGCATAATTCATGTTGCTCTGATAGGAACTCTTTTCAAGCTGATGTCTTTCTTTTTTCCCTTTTTATACTTTACAACCTTAAGTTTTTACTTGAGAATGTGCAAGTCTAAAGTAGAATAGACTTCAACAGTCTTGAGTGTCAAAAACAACATAGAAAAGGTAGGTAGTTATGAATGAGTTTATATGGTTCTATCTTAAGACAGTAAAAACGTGGAAAGACAATGCTGGTTTCCTTGATATCAGTGTTTTGAACAGTCCAAATCCAAGTCAAACTGATGTCTTATCCTTCTTAGTGCTTCAAACTAGATTCTGTTCAAACATGTTAAAACGAGTTAGTACGAGTTTACTTTGGTGCAAAAAATTTTTGAAATCCATGCAAACTTTTTCACGATATGCATTTTTCATGAATTTTTTGAAGACCTCATACAAGGCACTCATTAGAAGATTCATAAGGCTGTTAACTCAGTCTTCAAGCAAAATTAGCCCTAGATTAAGTTTGCTTAAAAATAAGAGTACTGAAGAGAGTAGGAGAGTGGTTACTAGTGAAGGGAGGGAAGAGAGACGGAGTAGAGGGTGGTCAATGAATACAAAATTGTTGAGAGATGGGAAGAATAAGACGTAGTGTTTCACAGCAATACAGGGAAACTGTAGCCAGCAACAAATTACTGTATAGCTTCAAGTAGCTAGTCAAGAGGATGTTGAATGTTCCTAACACAAAGAGGCGACATATGTTAGAGGCAATGGACATGCTAAACACCCTGATATTACCATTGCACACAGTATGAATGGACCCAAATATCATATTGTGCTCTGTACTATCATGGGTCAATAAAAAAAAAAAATCAGAGTCAGAAGTAGATTAGAGGTTACCAGAAGCAGAGGGGAAGAAATAATGAGAAGTTATTGCTTAATGGATACAGAATTTATGTTTAGGATGATGAAAATATTTGGGAAATAGATAGAGGTAGTGGTTGCACAGCATTGTGAATGTAATTAGTTCCATGCAGTTGCATGTTTAAAAATGCTTAAAATGGAAATTCCTATGTCATGTATGTTTTACCACAATAAAAAAAAATTTAAAAGAAACTTAAAAAAAAAATAAGAGTACTGAAATAGACCCCCAATTGATTTTCACCAAGGTGCCATGACAATTCAATGGAAAAAGAATAATCTAACAGATTATGCTAAAACAATTGGACAGCTATATGCAAAACAGTGAACTTAGACCCTTACTTCACATCTTATAGAAGTGAACCATACACATAAATTTGAGAGCTAAAACTATAGAACTTCCAGGAAAAAACAAAAGAGAAAATATTAGGAAACTTGGGTTTTGTCAAAGATATCTTAAATATAACACAGAAAGCACAATTTAAAAAAGAAAAATGATCAACAAATTGGACTTCTTCAAAATAAAAAGCTTTTGCTCTTTGAAAGATACTTTACAAAAACAATGAAATAATACTCCACATCCACTAGGAAGGCTAAATAAAAAAGACATATAATAACAAGTACTGGTGAGGATGCAGAGAAATTTGAACCCTCACACAGTGCTGGTGGGAATGTTAAATGGTGTGGCCACTTTGGAAAACAGTCTGGCAATTTCTCAAAAGGTTACACATAAAGTTGTCAGGTGACCCAGCAATTTCATTCTTAGGTATATAACCAAGAAAGATAAAAACTCATGTGCACACAAATGTTCATAGGAACATTATTCAGGCAAAAAATGGAAACAATTCAATGTCCATCAACTGATCGAAGGGTAAATAAAATGTGATATGTCCATACAATGGAATATTATCCTGTAACTAAAAGATAAAGTACTTTTACAAACCACAACATGGATGAATCTTGCAAACATCATGCTAAATGAAAGAAGCCAGTCACAAAAAACCATTCCATTTTTGTAAGATCTCTAGGACAGGCAAATCTATACAGATGGAGAGTAACTAAATGGTTGCTGAGGGATGGTGGTAGGCGTGGGGAGAATGCAGATTGATGGCTACAGGGTGAGGAGTTTCTTTTTAGGGTGATGAAAATGTTCTATAATTAATTTTGGTGAAGATTGCATAATTCTGCAAATACACTAATTGAATTGTTCACTTTAAATGGGTGACTTGTATGGTATGTGGATATTTCAGTTAGCTGTTTTTAAAAACTTCATAAAATGATAAAGTATACTCCTTACAATTTAGTAATAAGAAGACTGAAAACTCAATCAAAAATGGCAAAATATTTAAACAGACACTTCACCAAAGAAGATATGTGGATGACAAGTGAACATGTGAAAAAATGCTCAACAACATTAATTACCAGGGAAATGCAAATGAAAACTACAATGAGATAGCACTATTCTACCCTCTGCAATGGCTGAAATTAAAAAGTGTTAGCAAGATTGTGAAGCAGCTGGAAATTTCACACATTGCTGGTGGGAATGTAAATTGGTACAACCACTTTAGACAAAAAGATATAAACACACCTACCATATCACCCCACTATTCTACTCTTAGGTATTTATCCAAAAGAAATGAGAGTATTTTGCCCACAAATGATCATAGCAGCTTTATTTGTAATATCCCAAAACTGGGAACAACACAAAGGCACATCAACAAGTAAATGGATAAACAAATTGTGGTACATCCATACAATGAAATACTACTCCATACTAAAAATAATTTCCTACCAATGCACATAGCAACATTGACTCAAAATAATTAAGCTGAGAGAAAAAAGACAGATGAAAAACAGTACATGTATGATTTCATTCACATAGAAATTTTTAAAATGTAAATAAATCCACAGTGATGGAAAATTTAGTGGTTGCCTGGGGAGGGGATTTTTTGGGGGGAGAACTGAATTACAAAAGGGCATGAGGAAACTTTCAGAGGGAATGAATATGCTTATTTTCTTCATTGTGGTGATGGTCTCCCAGGTATATACCTATATCAAAACTCATCAAAATGTACACTTTAAATATGTGCACAGTTTAATCTTCACCAATCATACTTCAACAAGCCCGTTTACAAAATAGTAAGAGTTACCATTTTTTGAGTCCTTACTGATATGCCACATATAATCCTAAGTAGTTTACATCAGTTACCTTGTTGAATCATTAACCACCCAACAGAGGTGTTTTTCCCCTTCTGCAGATGAGGATATAGAGGCTAAAGTGATGATGACAGCATTCAAACTCAAGTAGCCTGATGCCAGAGATCCCATTTCCATCCATCACTTCTTTTCTGAGTGCCAGGCACTCTCTTGGGTATTGGGAATTCTGAGCTGAACAAAGACACCTGGCTCCTGCCCTCAGAGGATAGTGCAAGAGCCACAGAGCTTGGGAACCTGAGCCTCAAAACAGGAAGGCCCAGGTCTCCTGGCCTGTGGATGACAGGCCGGATAGGCATGAAGAAAGAGGCTGAGCTGAGTCTTCAGCCATTAAAACTGAATGTTGTCTCACACTTAATTGCCAGTAGGGGGCAGCAGTTCCACAAGAAGACTGTTCCTAGGCCTACATACATACATTTGGGCTTCTTAGAGGGAAAGGTCTGGACACACTCTGGTATTTAGGACTTCAGTGTCTCACAGGCATTTGGATCTGTTTTTTTCTACTCCTGCACTCATTTCAATGCTTAAGAGTTCAAGGCACTGCATCTCTATGTGCTCAATAAATTCTAGTGACTTCTCTGCCTCTGAAGAGGAGGCAATTTTGTTTCCATTGGAAGCTCTGATAAAAGGTTTACAGTCACATGCCACTTAGCAACAGAGAAATGTGTTGTTAGGCAATTTTGTTGTGCCAACACCTTAGGGTGTATTTACACAAACCTAGGTGGTATAGCCTACTACACACCTAAGATACATGGTGTAGACTATTGCTCCTAGGCTACAACCTGCACAGCACGTTACTGTACTGAATACTGTAGGCAATTGTAACACCAGGTAGGTAGTTGTGTATCTAAACATATCTGTAGTAGATTGAATGCTCCCCACAAACTCATTGAAGCTTGAATTGTGTCCTCCAAGTTTTATGTATTAAAACTTGTATGGCCCCACTGTGACTGTTAAGAGGGTGGGAAATCCTATTATGGAAATCGAAAGGTGGGCGCTTGAAGAGGTGATTGGATTGTAGGACTGTGCCATATTGAGTGGGTTAAAAATGGTGGTCGGGGCATGGTTCTGAGGGCTTTAAAAAGAGAGTGAATGAGGAGGTTAGTCTGTCCGCTCTCTCTCTGCTTCCACCACCCCATCTTGCAATGTGGGACCTTTGGGTCACTGTCGTCACCACCAAATGTTTTCCTTGGACTCTGGGCTTCCCAGCCTCGGAAACTGTAAGCGATAAATTTCATTTTCTCTATAAATCACCCAGTTTCAGGTATTTTGTTATAAGCAACAGAAATAGACTAATACAATATCTAAACATAGAAAAGATACAATAAAAAATGCTGTATTAAACTTAGGCGAGCACTGTCAAATATGTGGTCTTTCGATGACTGCAACATTGCTATGTGGCACATGACCGTTCCGGCAGGCACTTGAAACTACCAGGTAAAACAGGTTAGGGGAAGAGGGGAAGGAGCTGTCAGAGGGAGAATTAATGGAGTTCAGGAATCCAGGACACTCCAGGCTTTGACCTGTGAAGGTGAGCAAGGATTCCTTCCTCCTCTTCCTATTCTGAGATTTTCAGTTAATTCCATCACAAAAAGTGAATGGCAGCTGGCAGTGGCACATCCCAGCACAAGAAGAATTTCTAGAAATTATTGTGTAAGGACTCATGTAATTGCTTTCGATTCCCATCAGCAACATCTATGGACACCTACTAAAGACCTAGCCCTGAGCTGAGGAGACAGAAATGAATAAGTCTAAGCCTCAGTGCCTTCCCACATAAATGTGAGTAACTGGGCATGACACCTAATCCAGAGGTCATACCGAGAGGCTCTCAGATGTATTTCATCTGTCAACACAGCTGGGCCCTCAGAGTGTGCTAAAAATTTGAGTGAATGGCCAAAGTTAAAAATTAGAAGAGCTCATACAAAAATACATAATTCTGGTTTCTCTTGAAAAATCTAAAGGGCCATTGGATCATTGGACCCTTGCCCCCACATGACAACAATGTGCAGAGAAGCAGATGTCACTTTCAACTAGTCCTGTGCTCTTTGAAGTGCCACACCCCCTCCCACTCTTTTTTGTCACACACCAGGCCTACTTCACTATCCTACCTCTGTGGGTACCTGGGCTTGCAGTGTGTGGACATAGGCATGACATACAGTGGCCCTCCACGGTCTGCTTTTTTTTACATCTCCAGGCCAGTTTCTAATCACACATTCCCTCAGACCCTGAACTGCAGCCATGTCTAATGATTTTCAGTCCCCAAGAAGTCATCTCCTCTGTGGGTTGTGTCTTATACTCAAAATGCCTTCATTCATTCCATACCCCCTACCCCCAACCTGCCAGCTTGGTGGACAGCTTATCCTCTTCTAAGATTTAGCTCAAACAATACCTTCTCCATGAAACCCGCTTCTCCATTTCACATGTCCCCTATCTCACCCACATGTATTGATTCCAGATGACTTGATCAAAAACAAATTGTTAAAACACAGCACTGGTCAAAAACAGTATTTCCAGTAACTGACTTTTTTAATGCATTAGTAATTTGGTGGGCACCATGCAGGTTCTTCCACAACATTCAGTGCAACTTTTAGCAGTTTTTGGTCATTTTTCAGATGCTCCTGGGGCTTTTCGTTGCCTCAGTTTTTCCATCTGTAAGATGAGGATTATAAGACTATCCCTCTAATAGGGTTCTTAAGAACATTAAATAAGTTATTTATTTCCATGCTATTTAAAAATACGTGGAAAGTGTTTAAGCAATGTCTTGCAAATACTAAGTACTCATTTGTTATTTGATATTATCTCTATTTTTTAATTACATAAGTAGTATTCTTGTCATCACAATAAATCCAAGTTAATTGAAGAAAAAATAGAAAATGAGTATAACTAGAACAAACGAAAATCTACAATAATCTCACCAGCAAGAGAAAATCTTTGGTAACATTTGATGTATATCTTTCAAACCTATTTTCTGCACCCACATCATTTTTTAATCTTTACAATAATAAAACATTTTCTTTATAAAGTTTAGTACCCTGCTGTTTAGGATTGTGTGTTTTGTGTGTTATTTCTGATTTATTTTGATTAATTAGATCACCTGATTATTTGGACATATTTCTAGTATTTAAAAACTTTTTATTTCAAGCTCTAACCATATTATCTGAAAGCATAATAAGGAAAATAGAAGTTTACAATCACTGATTATAATATGCACCCTGAGAAAAGTTTTTACATTTTAATCCTTTTTATTTCAAAGCAACTTTATTTCTAAGTTACTCTGATGCTTAAAATTTATGATTTACCTAAAATTTGGAAGTACGGCTTTTAGGATGTTGTATGAGGGTACTTCAAAACGTTTGTGGAAAAATAGAATTAAAAGATAATACGAATCTTTCCACGAACTTTTTGAAGACTCCTTGTATTAAAATAATTGTTTCCAAACTATATTAACGAAAACACTACAGTTCTATCAATTGTTAATAAGTAAACACTGCAGGATACGTTGATACTGGTCGCATTTGTATGCTAAAGTTTCTTTTTGAAATATATATTTAATGTAGAGGAACTTGCCATTTGAAGACATTTAGTGTTGTTAAGAGTGCAGTGTTTGTACCCTGGCTCATTATGGGACACTAACTAGCAGGTGACCTGAAGCAAAGTACCTAACATCGTTATGTCTTAATTTCCCCATCTATACATTGAAGCTACTACTAATACTTCCTCCCCGATGGTGTTATGGGGAAGATTACCCAAACACCCACGTAAAGTGCTATGATGGTGCCTGACACATAGCAAGCACTCAGTAAATGTTAACACTGTTTGGCTCTCATCGTGATGAGATAATCTCACTTTAAGAAATACTGCATTGAAAACAGTCTGGCGGCTCCTCAAAAGGCTAAACATAGAGTTACTTATGACCCAGCAATTCCACTCCTAGGTATACACCCAAGAGAAGTGGAAACACATCCATACAAAAACTTGTTCGTGCACATTCATAGCAGCATTATTCATATTAGCCAAAAAATGGAAACAACCCAAATGTCCATCAGCTGATGAATGGATACATAAAATGTGATATATCCATGTAATAGATAGATATTTGGCAATAAAAAGGAAGAAAGTACTGACACATAGTACAACACAGACAAACCTTGAAAATATTACACTGAGTGAAAGAAGCCACACACAAAAGGCCACATATTGATTGATTCCATTTAAATGAAATGTCCAGAATAGGCAAATGCATAGAAACCCAATGTAGGTTCGTGATTGGCAGGGACTGGTGTAAAAAGAAAATGGGGAGTGACTGCTAATTTTCTTTTGAGGGTGATGAAAATGTTCTTGAATTAAATAAAATAGTGGAATCATTGTACAACACTGTTAAGTGTACTAAAAACCACTGAACTGTGCACTTGAAAGGGTGAATTTTATGCTAAGTGAATTATACCTCAATAAAGCTGTTTAAAAAGACAAATGGGTTTGGATGAACGGGTGTTAAAAGAATTTAAGCTGTGAGGTACATCAGGGTGTAATCTGGCAGTTTATCTGTTTTACCAGTCAAGGTAAATTATATTTTTTTATTATTATTATTTTATTTTACTTCTCAAAATACATTGTAGTTGATTTTCATGCCCCTTTACCCATTCCTCTCAGTCAAGGTAAATTTTAAAGTTGTGGTTTCCATTTCAATTTTCCATTCCCTCTTAATAATTTAGCCATCAGCAGGCCATTTTTTACTTTATCATAGAAAAGGGGACAATGTGTCAAGCCCCAAAGGAAATTAGGGAGCTGCTAACCCTGTGAATATTGGGACAGGGGAGCATTAGAGGAAGAGACCCAGCAAGTACAGATGCCTGGACTGCCCTTAGTCTGTAGAATTGCAACCAAGGGGCAAATAAATATTGGGAGGTAAAGAGGGGTGTGGGGGGTCCACCATGAATGGCCTCAAAAATCCTTGTGAGAACTTTGGCTTTTACTGGTTTGAAAATCTGTTGTTTTATTTTAATACTGGTTATTATTGAGGAATTTGTTCTATTACACACTTTTACAATATTTTAAAACTGCATGAAACTGTGGTTATGTCTTGAAACAATTTGTCTATGATGCCTTCTGACACTTACAATCCACAAATTTCTGTTGGCATTCTGTCAGCACAATATAATTTTAAAATGATCCATGGTTAAAAAAAAATGCAGGGTAGATATTAAAGTAGAAAGAGAGTGAACAATCACTTTTTGTCTGTAGTACTCATTTTATTATAGAAGAAAAATCTTCCAGAGAAGGGAAGGACTGGGCCAAATCCCTGGGACCTTCAGGAGAAAAGGAGTAAAAGGGAATAGACTGAAGGCTGGGTAAAAGGTCATAGTGGGTTCACTGGCAAGCAGAACTGAGTCCTGTTCCCACACAGTTCCTGTTACACTGTGAGCTCCAGGAATATGGAAGTCAGTGTCAATTCTAAGTTCTAATCAATTGTTGACTTCTAGGCCAGTCTCACAACTACACTAAGATCCATCTTTCCAAGAACTGCAGAATTTATTTACATGCTTCTAGAAAGCATAGATCTAAATGAAATTAAGAAAGCAACTATAGATGGAACTAGCAAACAATGTTAGCTTAAAAGATGTTTTTTACCTTCGTATTGATATCTGTTGGCTTTTTGTATAGGCAACTGTCTGGAATCTCCTTTGTCCTGCACCCCCCTCCTCCAACCCTTCCCTTTTTTGTGTGAGGCACAGCTTTCAGTGGGCTTTAGTTTAAGCAGGACTTAAGAAGAGCCCTTGGCTGTCCAAGAGCTTCTGTGAGGGCAGAGAATGCTAGCTCCTGACTACAAGAGAGAATGAATCTCCTAGAGTTGTGGGAGAATTCCTCGGCTGAGGTCAACTCCAGCCACCCCTCAATGCAGAGGAGAATAGACTTCTAGTCCTGCACCTTACCTTTTGTAGTTTTTCTTATTCTTCCTTGTTCAAACCTGTGCATCCAAAACTAGTCTATATTAAATGGGCTAAACTTGTTAGGATACGTCAGGAAACAATATTCTTTCTCCCCATTACTACCCTCCAATGTGCTGTTTCATTCCCCTCCTTGTTGCTTGCCCCCCAAGGATTTGTCACCCCTTTTCCTCTGGGTGACAGAGCCACCAAAGATTACTCAAAGCCCATCTCTTCTGAGCAGTGAGAAGCCCCGAAGGGGTTAATCTCCCAGAACCCTCAAGAGAGAGGCATTCCTTCCTTTTGGGAAATTAACCAAGAAATGGTGTTCTCAACCCACATTTATTCTCCAGACCAGGAAGTTACAGGAAAAGAACATAGGTGCGGTTTTTGCTAAGTATAGTTTATCAAGTTTAACAATGGAGGCTGGTAAAATTCAGTAAAACAAGCAAGTGAAATTCCATAATGCAATTTGCAAGAGGTTAAGTCAATCCACCAACAAAAGCTTGACCTTAGCAAACATTCTCTCTCCCCACAGCAATTTCCCAGTATCTTTACTTATTAATCAGTAACGTGTCTGTCCTTGAGCCAGCAACCTTGCTGTGTTACAATTCTTTATCTTACACTAGTGACTATAGCCTAGGGAAAGTTTCCTGTCTTTTGCAAGGTTATCATTTTATATGTACTTTTAAGAAGTTAGGCTAAACCTGAAACTACAGGGAACTAGACCCTGTGAAATATATTTGCTTTATAAATATTGGTATATTCCACACCTCCCTATCCCTTAATAACCACTCAGGTTGATTTCTTGCCCTGATCAGTCCCATTCCAATCTCAATTCCTAGTTAAAAGCTTCTCCCCTCCCCCATCCCAGATCTGCTTGAGATGGAGTCTAGCTACAGGAAGGGGTATGTGATCTGTTCTTTCTCTCTTCAAAGGCATTCCCCTACTCGCCCAGTTCTGTTGCTGGCCTCTCTGAGCCGAAATTAGGGGGAGATATATAGTAATGGAAGTTTTTGGTTTACATGACTGGTCCTGAGGACTTCCATACTCTTGATGTTCTCTGTTGGCAAGCATATAATTGCTAGCTCTCTCACTGAACACACACCATCACACCAAATTTTCTAAAACAAAAAAATCAGAACATACCATCTGACAGCTGCAAACCACCATGCAGGCAACAAGGCATTAATTAAATGGGACTGGATCTCTGGCAATCCTTTCCTCCATGGCCTCAGTCTAGCCCTGGTCTCTGTTCATGGCTGTTCTCTTTGCCTCTCCATTCTTCATTCAGCACTTGTTGGAGTCTCTCTTTCCTGGTCTCTGTCTGCCCACAGTCTAAGGCTTCTATATGACCCCACAATGAACAAAGGGTCATGGAGTCTCAATATCTTTTTCCTGTCTGAATCAATGCTTTTCCAAGTGCACCTTCATTTTTTCTTACCTCCGTTCTGTAGGTGTCATCAGGCTATCCCAACCTTTACAACCTTGCTATGCAGAGTGGTTCCTGAACCAGCACATTGACATCACCTGAGAGAGTGGAAGAAATGCAGAAACCCAGACCTTACCCCAGACCTACTGATAATCTATACATTAACAAGAACTCCAGGTGGTTCACATGAGGAACGTTTGAGAAGCACTCTTTATAAGATTCCAGTTCTGAGATTCATCTGTATACTAAACACATTTTTCATATTACTCTAGTAGATCCCATTAAAACAATTCCAAACTCTTTGCTCACATTTCATCAGAAATCCTAGTGGGCCCTGTCTAGGATCCCTTCTCAATTGCCGATCACTTTTTGGGAAGAGGACACTATAAACTGCCAAGCCCAAGAGGAAATTTTGCAGTTATTGGAGTGACATTAAAGCATGTTAACATGTCACCGTTGGTGGCTGAGGCACAATAAAGGGGAGAGACAACTAGAGCTTCCATCGTGCTCTCATGAATTTCTTCATCCTTTTCTTCCTAGAAATGCTCTTCCCATATAAAATAGATATCAGGGTATCAGGGCCAGTTGGCTTTTACTTTCCCTTCTCTTCCTCCTAGTGTCCACCACCTGTAAGACTCCCTTAGTAAACTGTCCTAAGTGAATAGCAAGCCCATTGATCGTCTGTAATTCATGAGTATATGATGGTCTAGCCTGAACCCCCAGCGCTGAATGGCAGCAGGTTTAGTCTCACTAAACATGATGACCTTATTACAACTTTAGAAAGAAAAAAACCATAAAATCAATAGTATGTTGTGTTATTAGTATTGGACTTTACCTACTAAATATTCCAGTTTGCGGAAAACTGTACCACAGATTTTTTTTTGGTAGATTGCTACCAAAAACTAGAGATATTAATTTTTTTTTTCCTTTTTGTCTTTTTTCGTGACCGGCAACGGGATCGCAACCCTCGGTGTCGCGCCCGCACCGCGCTCAACCAGTGAGCGGACCAGTCTCTATATGGGATCTGAACCCTCGGCGGGAGTGCCGCCGCGTTCCCAAGTGCTGCACTCTACCGAGTGCGCCACTGGGCCGGCCCTAGAGATATTAATTTTAAATGCTTGCATCATTGGTTGGTTTTAGTTCAGTAAAAGAACTTGGTCTCTGTGATCCTATTTACCATGGTAGAAACTCTTCTTGTGCTCTAAACCTGCCAAACATGCAAAGGCAATAAACAAACACACACAGAAAGTTCTGATTAACCAAAAATTGCTCGAGGAGCGTAAATTTAGTTTAAAGAAGTACTGACAGCTTATGGAATCGGTAAACATTTTTCCCTTCTGTGGAAAACCATTTGTTAATAGGGTATAAGTAGCCCTAAATTGCATGGATGAAGAACAACAGAAAGAATGTGTTTGTATTTGAGAACTTGAAATTGAATTATCTTATTTTCTTTTACATTTTAAAAAAGTTTTATATTGAATCAATTAATATCTATTGAGAGCTCATTATGTGTAAGGGCCAGTGTATAATATTGTGAGACTGGAAACTCACAGAAGATGTTGCCTGTAGCTCTAGGTAAATCTAACAAGCTGTTACAGTTTTTAAAATGTTTAGAGATGCCAGTTTGCCAATTCGAGAAGTGACCTGTCACTCAGACGGCCAACTGCTTGGTCAGTATTATGGCCAAAATAGAGGCCACAATAAAATAGAGGCCAATCATCAAGTGGCCAAATAAATGATGCCGTATTGGGAACTCTTGCATATTATGGCTTATAACTTCAGTGTCCCACAGAACATAGAGTAAACAACTAATAATATTTTGACAACTGGCTGATTTCCACTTAATGGAAATCAATATCATTCAACATTTTTCTAAAAATCTTTTTTTTAATGGTTTGATATATTATTTTGTCATTTGGAGGTGCAATAATTTACGTAACAAATCCTGTTACTGTTAGATATTTATTTTATTTTATTTTTTTAACCAATATAAGCTCTACATTCATGTTAATTTCATTAGTATAGTCCTAGACATAAAACTTACCTTTAAGAACTGTTTTGCTCTAATTAATATTTTATTCTTCCTTTCAGTATTGTTTAAAGGTTCCAACACATTAGACAAAGAAATCTTCAAGAACATAAGTGTTAATTTCTCTGTACACAATCACATAATGCTTCAGGATGACATGAAAGCGTGCATACATGAGACTGATGTTTCTGCAGCCTATATGTGCCTCTTGGGGAAATTTTAAAGTGTAGTGTTGGCAAGACAACAATGCAATCACAGCTTTAACGATCTATGGTTAGATTTTTCCTGGGTTTGTATGATGATTGCTGAAAACATTGTACAAAATCTAAAATCAAACAAGTTATTTATGGATAATTACTTTTAGAAGCAAAAATTATAAAAGAAGCATGAAAATTTTAAAAAATAAGATTTACATTTGATATGAAAAAATAAATAAATAAAAATATTACTTTCCTTACCAAAGGGTAATGTCCTGTCATTGAACCTATTATCTGTTAGATCAATGAACTCAGTCAGGTAAAGGACAAGCACAGCTACTCCCTTCACTTTGATTTGTCATCTTAGACTTTTCCTAGACCCCTGGCTTCTCCAGGCAAATCTAGAAAGACCTAGAAACCTAGAAGGTCATCTAGAAAAACCTTCTACCCTCCAGCTTCTATTAGAAGTATACCTTATTCAAACCAAAAGCAAGATAGCATTCTTCCTAAGGGAAAACAGGAGAAGAAAACAAACATTTGTTAACCGTTTCCTAGGAGCTTCTTCCTAGATCCTTCACATTCAATATGGGGATGCCTCAAAAAGTTCATAGAAATATTCAAATTATCTCCCGTGAATGTTTTGAAGCACCCTCATATGTCAATGACCCCATGCAAACATTCATAAAATTCTTTACACTGTTCCTTTCTTTACTCAAAGGAGGAGGGAACTATGTTTTCCTAATTCACTTTAGGTGATTCCTGGCATGACCAAGCATTTCACTGAAAAGACGTAATAAATGCTATTTAGTAGAGGTAAGAATAAGAAAAACAGCAGTTACCTGCTTTCATTTGGCTTAAAGCAGGGGGAAAGTGCCCTACTACATGAATGGTCTCCAAAAAGCTCATGGAAAGATTCTTATTATCTTTTAATTTCATTTTCCATGAACTTTTGAAGTACCCGTGTACCACTAGACCACACATGACATACTGCAAAATTTTAATACTATGTAATCAAACACAATAGTAAAGTTTAAACTTTTCAAGCACATGAAAGTTATCTACTAACAAATGAACTGGGAATTTTTTATAGCTACCCTAGTGTAACCTTATAAAATTCTAGCCCTCAACAATGTCTGGCACTGATCTGGATACTTGTTAGAAAGTCTGATGTAATACAGTGACATTTCAACAGTGAGAGATTTAGATTACCCCAATGCCTATCTTCAGAGTTCATCAGGGGACTGATCACCATCTTCATCCCTTACTTCTAGGAATTTGCCCCAAAGTCTCCCCTCCTGGATTACCGCTGTCCATCTTAATAATCAATCTTTCAGCTAATTTTTGCCCTTTCAGCTTGCATCTCCTCATAACTCTGTTTCCTTCGTTCTTCTAAGGAAACAGGGGACCTTCTAATGATGGCTGGATGAATCATTTTGTTGAGAAGGCATACATTTGTTTTAAATTTATGTGGCAAAGGAGGCTGGCATTTCTAGCACTTTCGTGAATGAGGCTTCTTCTGAGTCCAATTCTGAGGGTCTGTCAAGTTATGATACTTTTTTGCTTCAGAGTTGCAATTGTGATCCTTTGTAATCGGTCAGTAAACAGGTTGTCAGAGCTGGAATATCGGGTTTTTTGTTTGTTTGTTTGTTTTTTGACCGGCAAGGGGATTGCAACCCTCCGCACATGGTGTTGTCTGCACCACGCTCAGCCAGTGAGCGCACCGGCCATCCCTGTATAGGATCCCACCCGCGGCCTCGGTGCTACCAGAGCTGCACTCTCCCTAGTGAGCCACGGGGCCAGCCCAGAGCTGGAATATCTTATGTTTTACTTGAATCTCCATGCAGAGCCAGGCGCCCTCTTGCTTCCATGAGGAAGGTGCCCTGGCTCTGCTCCTGCTGGAAGCTGCTGCTCGCCCACTGCGAACCCCACCTCTGAAGTCTCTTCCTCCCTTGGCGAACGAGATGGACAGTCCCCAGTTTTGTGAGGTTGGTTTGCATGACTTCAGTCCCCAGTTTTGTGAGGTTGGTTTGCATGACTTCAGTCCCCAGTTTTGTGAGGTTGGTTTGCATGACTTCAGTCCCCAGTTTTGTGAGGTTGGTTTGCATGACTTCAGTCCCCAGTTTTGTGAGGTTGGTTTGCATGACTTCAGTCCCCAGTTTTGTGAGGTTGGTTTGCATGACTTCAGTCCCCAGTTTTGTGAGGTTGGTTTGCATGACTTCAGTCCCCAGTTTTGTGAGGTTGGTTTGCATGACTTCAGTCCCCAGTTTTGTGAGGTTGGTTTGCATGACTTCAGTCCCCAGTTTTGTGAGGTTGGTTTGCATGACTTGCTGTTATCCACAGAGCAGCAGCCAGGGATGAGTGATGAAGCGTCAAGTGTCTGGGCAGGATTCCGCGCCTTGTCTGTGTCCACACCAATTCCTGACATCGCTTTTGCCTTTGCTTGCAGGTTACAGCCTAACTTAACGGGATGAAACCGTTTGCTTTTTCCCCTAAACTCGTCGCGTTCGGCAATGACCGCCTGCAGTTTGGCCACAGCATCCACGATCTTTTCACCCTTGCCGGGTAAGTTGCAGATGAACTTTCCGTTGCACAAGAGTCTCTTGTGGCTCTTCCATGCCTCCCGCAGCTCTGCCCAACTCCGCTGCCCGAGTGCCCCGAGCTGGGGCTGAAGCCGCGGGGCCCGAGGACCTTCCGGGCGGAGGGTGGGGAGGCGTCCTCGTCACTCGGCGGCCCCCTCCCTGCGCTCGCGCCACGCCACGGCGGACGTTACCAAACGATCGACTAGAGAGGAGTCACGGTTTGAACGTCCATCAGAAGTCATTTAAGTGTTGCAGGAGAAGGATCGCTTCTTATTGGGGGAACCTACTTTCCCCTAATATTGGGGGGTGGGTGAGTTTTGGGGTGTTTTAAAAATTTTATTCTTTACCAAAAAGTGAGACTAATTTCTAGCAAGGAATATTCAGGTCCAGATTAGTGGATGGCAACTTGATGAGATTACAGAGTCACTAAGGTCTTATGGTGTGGGGACGTTGGATTAGACTCTGGAGACAGACTGATTTGAATTCTGGTCAGACATTTATTAGTAGTGTGATATTAACCCCAATTTCTTCCTCTTTAAAGATTGGTCAATTACATCTATGCAAAAGGCAGGTGGATCTTGGTGAATGTCAGTGATTATTACCAACTTTATCAGATGGTCACTCCAATTTTGCTGCTGTTCCAAATGTCTTTTAGTTGTTGGAGAAAATCAACACATTCTCTGGCACATAGTATGTAGCTATTTATTTGTTGAATGTTGTGTCTATTTGTATTAGTAAAAACCAACTGAAGCAGTTTGCTTCAAGCTAGAAGTACAGGAAATCCACCTTAGCTGTCCTATCTCAGGAATACATAATTCTCCAGTCCTCTGTCATTATTTCACCTGCAAAGACTGATCACTTCTCTGTTTCACAAGACATCATGCTGGTCCGTTGTGATATTGATGGTATTTGCTGATTTGGACCTGGTAAGCAGACAGTAGTGATCATTCTGGGCACCTTGATAAGACACATTTGTACAAATGGGTGGAAAATAAGCCCCTTAAAAATTCATAGGTCTGCCACCTTAGTGAAATTTGTAGGAGTCCAGTGTCGGGAGCATGCTGATATATCTTTTCCAGTGTGAAGGATAAGGTGCTGCATCTGTCCCCTCCTATCACTGTGAAAGAAGCACTGAGCCTAGTGGACTGCTTTGGAGTTTGGGGACAATATATACCTTATTTGGACCTGCTTAACACTAAAGGCTGCCAGTTTTGAGTGGTGACCAGAACAAGAGAAGCCTGTGCACCAAGTCTGAGCTGCAGGCAAGCTGCTCTACCACTTGTGCCATATGACCGAACAGATTTGATCATGCCCAAGGTGTCTGTGACAGATAGGGATGCTCTATGGACTTTTAATGGATGAATCAGAGACCAGATCTTTACGATCATGGAACAAGACTATGCCATTTTCTGCAGATAACTATTCTCCTTTTGAGGAACAGCATCTGGTTTGCTCTGGGACCACAGTAGAGAATGAATGCTTGACCATGGGCCGAAGACTTGAGCTACCCATGAATTGGGTGTTGTCTGACCCATTAAACCATAAAGTTAGGTGTGCACAGCAGCACTCCCTCAGTGGACATGTATATATAAAATTGGGCTCATGTTGGTCCTGAAGGCACAAGTTGCATGAGCAAGATTCCCATGACCCCTGTTCCTACTACATTGCCTCTTCTCTCTCATCTGTGTCCTCATGGGGAATTCCATATAACTAGTTGACCGAGGAAGAGATTATTTGCACTGGTTTATAGATGGTTCTGCACAATATGTTGGTGTCACCAAAAAATGGCCAATGTAGTAATCCTGTCCCATTTAGGGATGGTTCTAAAGGACAGTGGTGATAGGAAGTTCCTCCGGTGGAAAGAGCTTTGAATAGTTCACCTGGATGTACATTTATCCGGGAAAGAAAGATATCCAGAGTGATAGATCTACATTGATTCTTGGCTCCATTAACCCAGAAGCTGAATCTGCTACCTGGCCACTTTGGATTCCTTATGCCAGTGAACCAACAGGCAAAGAAGGTGATTACTGCACTGGTGAGGGTGATCAATCATGGCTGTGAAGGAGAAATTGGGTGGCTACTACACAAAGGGAGTAAGGAGGAGTACGTATGGGTTGCAGTAGGTCTACTGGGGTACCTCATAATATTCCCATATCCTGTAATCAATGTTAAAACTAAAACAGTTCAATACAGGCCTGACTGCTAATGACATTGACCTTTCAAGAATGAAGGTCTGGATCACCCCACCAGATAAGGAACCATGACAAGCCAAGGGTTTTGCTGAGGACAAGTGGAATATATAATGAGAAGTGGAAGAAGGAAGTTATAAATACTAGCTCTATGACCTTGCGACCTATCACAGAGATGAGGACTGTAGTAGTCGTGGGTATTTCTTCTTTGATTTGACATGAGTATATTTATATATATAATATATGTGTATTACATAATGCCAAATCTTTATTTTCTCTCCTCCCATTCTCCTACTAGTGAACATAAAATGTGTTAATAGTAGTTCAGCTCATATCTCAGAATATTAAAGGAGAGTGTGACTCGGCTAGAAAAGGGATGCACAGTCCCCAGTGATAGATAAAGTGACTTATGAGACTTCATATCTTCTTCTGGGAAGACTGTTAGGGTGTTTTTGATTGTATGAGGGTTAGTTGCACCTGGTTAGGTGGAAGCAAGATTTTGCTATTGGGAGTTAAATATGGTTCTAAGAGGTGAGTAGGAGGACAGTGTGACAAGCAGGACACCACGCTGGTTTTCTATTGTGTCAATTGGCCTAAGCTGGAACTACATTTCCTTGATGGCTCCATGTTAGAGTTGGTCAAAAGCCATGTCTGGCAAGATTTGGAAGGCAGAAGTGAAAGAGCAGCCATTATTCTCCGTAATTGGTGGTCAGATGCAGTGAGAAACAGACGCAGAGGTGCAAAGGGGCTCTAGTGTGTCCTTGCTGCCTCTGTTTTGCTTCTAGCTCCTTCTCTCTCTGCCTGCCCTGCGAACCATCAGCAACCTCAAGCCCACAGTTGATGCAGAGGCAGCAGCCTTCTGTGCACTTCTTCACCAGTGCTCGTCTGTGGTCCCATTCCTGCAGCTGGATGTGCCCACTTCCCCCGATTTCCTGCAGGTTCTGACATTTCCCCTTACCTGGCTGCTTCAGGAGAGATGAGTAGTACCTTTCCTCTGATCCTCTACCTCCACAGTCTGGACCTTGTATCTCCTCCTCCCATGATTGTGTAAGGTCTAATTCTTAAATTATTAGGCTACAAACTCTGTAAAGATAGTTATCATTGCATCTGTTTTGTTTACAGTTATAGCCCCAGTGCCTGGCACCTAGAAGACATTCATTAAATTTTTGATGAATTATTAAAGGGCCTAATACATGTGCTTGGTCCATATTCAGCCCACAATAATTGATACTCTTATTATTTATCCAGTACTCAGATTCTCAGATATGAGGGTGTGGCCTGAGAAAGAGGGTACATGAGCAACTTGCTTTCATCATCAGGCTGAATTCAAAAGTGTATTAGGAAGAATTTTTTTTATATCTTGGGCAGCATTTGATGAGTGGTTTCCTGGGCCCCCAAACCTATGTCAGTCCCTAGATATATTAGTCTGTTTCTGTTGCTTATAACAAAATGCCTGGAACTGGGTAATGTGTAAGGAAATATAACTTATTTCTTACAGTTTCTGAGGCTGGGAAGTCCAAAGTCCACAGAACGCCTCTGGTGAGGGCATTTTCTTAGTGGTAACTCTACAGAGACGCAAGGTATCACATGGCGAAATGGCAGAGCAGAGACAGAGCTAGCCTCCTCACTAGCTCTTCTACAAAACCCTCAGAACCATGTCCGTGAGCACCATTAAACCATCAATGGGTGAATCCATTACTGGGGCATGATCCTCGCAATCTAATAACCTCTTCAAGGCCTGACCTTTCAATGACCATAATAGGATTTCCCACCCTCTTAACACTGTCACAGTGGGGGGTTAAGTTTCTAATACATGGACTTTGGGGGACTCAATTCAATCCATGGCACTAGGCATTCTGAAATTTCCTTGAATTCTGTAGGTCGGGCACTTAGTGGACTGAATTTTGGCTTGTACATCACTGATCACTAATACCTTATTCATAACTTTTCTCTGCTTTTGCTAGATTTTTGTTTCCTTCAGTATGCTATGGTCAGCAAAATTTTCTTTTCCTACTTTTGTAAAGTGACAAGGAATTCTTTACATGCCCTAATTTTTTATACAGTTCTAATTTTATTTTTCTTGTGTGAAATAACTATTTTCCCTGCTTTTGTTTTGCCTAAGGCATCTTTTTCTCTTACTCACCCCTCCCCCTTTTAAAAGCAAATAGCTCAGTGGCTTTGACATGTTATTAAAAAGTTGTTATGAAGTTAAAAGAATCATAAAGACATATTCTGATTTTGTTGTTTTGTAATCTTCTAGGAATAGATTTTCAACTATCTGAGAGACTTTTTATATAACTAGTGCCCCATGTAACATATGCCATTTTAGCAGATCACAATAGTTATTAATAAAATATCACAGTATTTGTTTTATTGTTTGGCTCCTTCCCCAATGTCTTGTCATGAAGAGCTCATATTTGCAATCTATGTGATATTCATCCATACTGAGTATAACTTATTGACTGTTTCCTTCTGGCCCTTCTGTTAGTTTTAGCATTTTTCACTTTCCTCTTTTTCAATCATTTTTCTCTTTTTGCAATATTTCTCTATTCATCTCCATCATTTTGGAATTTCATTTTGTCCTCACCATCTACCCAGTTTCCTCTTTAATGCCCCATAAGCACAGTTTTCATGATTCTTGTATGCAGTACAGTCGTTATTGCTATTCTTAATAACACCTACAGCAATCAACCCAGGCAGCCAAACCACAACCTCTGCCAGAAATCAGTCAAGAATGTGGGTTGAGGACTGCCAGTGGCCAGGTTTCCTTTTTTTTTTTTTTTTTTAACTCTCCACATCCACACCTCCCTTCCAACTCAGGACCAACCACAGAGAGCCAAATATGGCCCCAAACAAATCACATAAGATGTCCCACTCTAGGTAGCCCGCCTCCAGTTTCAGTGCCAACAGCCCGAGCACAGCCGTCGCCTTCTCGGCAGAGCCTCCCGCTCCCCTGCCTGCCGCGGAGTCCCCGCCGCACGCAGGCGACGGTGGCCGGCTCCCGATCGTTGTCCGCTGATGTGTCTCTGCTCTTCACAGCGCCATCGCCCTCCCCGGAGGCGGACGCGGAGGCGGAGACGGGCCGGCGAGAGGCGGACCCGAGAGCCGCGCAGGGCTCGGCGGTGGCCCCGGCGGGCGCAGCGTCCCCCTCTCGGCGCCCGGGTGGCGGCGACGTGGAAGGCGACGCGTGGGCAG
>NW_007732705.1:102054-126728 GCF_000696425.1 Galeopterus variegatus
GTTGAAAAGTGGGGCCCGCGAGCTTCAGGTGATGGGCTGGCCCTCCAGCCGGGATCTCTTAGAGCCCAGCAGCAGATAGAGGCGGCCATTACCTCATTGTGCTTGTGGCCCCTCACTGAGTTCTAGATCTCTTCCTGCCTGTCACCATGTGTACCATGACCGTAGTTTGTCTGGAAGTCCTTGTAGCCAGGGAGTGGCTCCACATAGGGCTTAAGTTCCTCGTGTTCGAGACCCACTGTTTTTCATGCTTTCTGATTGATGAGAAATTTTTGAGCAAATTTTTGCCCTCCGTTACCATTGTAGAAAGGAATGTAGTGCATTGTTTAGTACTATCTGCTGTCACAGCTTCCTGAAGTTCTCTCAAAAGGCAGAGATCTACTGACCAACGTCTATAGGATGACTCTCAGGCTTGACACATCATGGGTCCATTGTACTTTTGGACTTTAAGAGTTCCAGGGCAGCATGAGGGGGACTGTCACAGAAGGCATATAGCTTGCTGTAAAAGGTGAATTTGTTGCCAAATCCAAAGTGTGCAATCTTGATGTTCCTTCAGTGTTCAAGAGCAGTTCTTCCACCTTTAAATCTCTATGGGCAATACACTTCTGCTGACAGCTTGAACAGCAGACCCTATTTGGTGGAATTTGCTTCAGTTCTCTTTTTTTTTTTTTCCTCCTGCCATGAGCCACTAGGTGTTCAAATACCTCTCCTCTGCTAATGTCCTCCATAACAAGGCAGAGTTTCCTTGGCCTTGATCACATCAAATATTTCACTGTGTTGGGATGATTGGAGCCTTCATTATGTCTACATCGTAGAATAGTCTCTGGAGGCTAGAAGAGTTCTGTTGTCTTGTCAGTGACCTTCCCCACTACCACTTTCCTGGTCAGACTGTGCTGAGCCAACTTTACGTTAGCTGGTTACCCTTGCTCAAAGTCTCAGGAGCCTGGTTGCCAGTGTGGGTCTCTCCTCAAAAGAGATGGCTGAGAGGCCCTGCAGCATGCTGGACTTTCTGCTGGTCTGGAAGTCAAGGTGTCCCAAGGTTTGCTTACATTTGGGAAAAGCTGGTGGGAAGCTTGGTCCAAATCACCTCAAAAGAAAATCACTTCCAAAGTTCATTTCAAAAACTGATCTTTATATTGGAGTTAAAATAATGCCAGACAAAAATATTTAAAAAGCAAAAAACCCCTAAATTTTAACAAGAAAAAATTGAATAAAAATAATAAAGAAAAAATGAGAAAAGTAAAAATCAAAGAATAAAGAAAAATGAGAAAAATAAACGTAAAAGAAATAAGAAAGGAAAAATGAGAAAAAGAAAAGCTGAAAAAAGGGAGGGGGGAGTAAAGAAAAATAACAAAATGGACGAAAGATACCAAGGAGGAAACAAGCTATCTTCACAAAATTGAAGACCCTAAAGACCTTTTTGCTTTTGTGGGTTATAGCAATCAATATTTACCTCATTAGAAATTAAAACCTATAGGATGCTTCAATGTGGCCTTTTATTTCTAGTTTGAAAAGCTGCAATAATTTTGGGCTTTTAAAAAGAGCTCTGGATATCTACCCTTAAAATATTCACTTTTTCTTTAAAGGCTGCTTTCTTTGGCATAGATTCCTCCCTTCACACACTCCCTTCTCAGGGCTCTTCACTTGCTCCTACTTTTGCTGGAATGTTCTTTCCCAGAAATCCACATAGCGCCCTCCCCGACTTCCTTCATGTCTTTCCTCCATTGTTACCTTCTTAGTGAGGCCTTCTCTGATCTACCTGCTTGGTCTCACAACACCCCTAGCATATCTTCTCTGTTACCCTTATCCATTGCTTTTTCTTTAAAAACAAAACTTTGTGCCATAGAAATTTTCAAACATATGCAAAATTACTATAGCATAAAGACTCTTTCTCACATATCTACATCCACTATTTTTGCAATCTTAGTTTATCTATATATAGTTCAGTCTGCATCTTTAAATAAGTACATTTTTTAGAAACACAGCTCCCATGCCATCATCAAATCTAAAAAAACTATCATATAATACCATATTCAAATTTCCCATTTGTCTCAAAGATGTTTTATTACAGTTGACAGGTTTAAATATAAGTTCAAACAATGTACCCACATTGCTTTATATTTTTTTCTGTAGCAATATCACAATTTAAAATGCCAGTTATTTTACTTACTTGCCTACTGTCTCTCCCATTAGAATACAACTTTATGCAAGCAAAGACTTTTATGAAGGGAGGCTGTATGAGTATTTTGCACTCTAGATCTGCTTTCTCTCCCTCCCTGTCCTAAGCCCTTGTGCCAGAATCTTAAGTGGTGGAGACTTGAAACAAGATACATTAAAGCCTAAGTCCCAGGTCATTGGGGAGCAGAGTGGCCTGGTCAAGGCTCACTTGGGCTTTGAATGGAGCACTGGCAGGAGCATCGCTATGGCATGTGGAACAGGGAGGAGAAACCCTGTGGTCACTCCTTGGGCCTCTCAGGAATATTCAGCACAGGGGCGGGCTATGGAAGGGCTAGATTCTGCAATTGTGGGTGGGAAGTGGAACCTGGGAAATGTGTTTGTTTCTCTTACCTGTTTCTCCTATGGTGACTTTGATGTTTCCATGTTGGAGTGACCTGGTAAACACTGGTTCTGTTAGGAGTATAAATCCTGCCATATTTATTGAAAGTCTGTCATTGCTGGAACTTGTTGGAAACCAGCAACTCACTTTAAAAGCCATTGGAAAAAAATTAGACTTGTTGCAATTAAATAAAATTGACCAATAAAAATAATTTGCTTTGAATACATGTGAATAATAAACGAGCTACAAAATCTCCTTCTATTCCCATCATAAACTCATAGCCAAATAGTCAGAAGCACCCGTGGTGACAAGGTGGCTTGGGTACTACCCCTCATAGGCTCTCTGGAAGAGCTCAGTGATAGGATGTGTAAGGCTTCTGGGCCAGAGCTACACTCAGGTCCTTCCTGGTTCTTTGAGTTAAGCTGCTGCTCCAGAGAGCTTCCAGGAAATGGGAGTCTCTGTGGCCCTCCTCTCTGCTCTTGATCTTTCTCTCACCCATCTCAGACCTATTAAGAGGTTTCCAGTATCTAACAGCACTGCAGCATCTCCACTCCTTCTTGGAGCAGCTGGCAATCCTGGAGATCAGGGACTCTCTCTCCTGGTTGCCTTTAATTGTTGGGAAACATTTTACCTTTTCAATCCAATCAGTACTGGGGGAGAGAGAACATACATTGAAATTAGAGATGTAGGGGAGCTAGATTCCCCTTTAGCATCTCTTTTGGCTGGACCTGAGAATTAAATTGACATAAGACAGATCAACAGGAGAAAAACATTCAGATTTATTTAATAAGAGTTTTACATGGCACAAGAGCATTCGTAAAGAAATGAAGACTCAAAGAAGCAGAGTCAATTACTTATATACTGAACTAGACAAAGACTAGTAAGTTGTGAAGAAGCAACTACATTATTGATGAGGCTTAAAAGATTAAGTTATTCTACAGTATTCTCCCAGTCTCAACTCCCCATCCTTGAACAAGGATGTTGCCTTTCCTTCTAGTATAGGCAGAGTGCCTTCCACATAGGAATTTCATCTCCTGCTTTTGGGAAACAGAAGAGAGGTCAGAATGATCTTTTTGCACCTGCTGTTTCCCAGGTGCTTTTATGCCAGGGTGGTGTATTTTTAATCCCTTCAGAGTGAAGGCAAACAAATACTGGAAGGACACTGTGATGGCTTTGATGGCTAAGAGCTTGGACTCTGAAGTCAAAGACAATTATATTCAAATCTCAATGGTGGGGGGCAGGGAGAACTTGGGTGAAGGCTTCTTAACTTCCTTAAGCCTCAATTCTCTCTTCTATAAAATGGCAGAGCAATAGTTGCCTCAGAGGTAGGGTCGCCCCAAGGGTATACAAGCCCAAGGCCCCCATCTATACAAATAATTTGGGTCTCCTCAAATGAGCATTCCAGTACCATTCTGGTGACCCAATCTCACAACATCCTGCAAAAGAAATATAGCTATGGGAAGTGGGAAGGATTTGCTCACTAGGCCACCTTTCTGGAACCAGGGCCCAGCCAGTGGCTCTGGGATGACCCCAAAGGTGTGAATCTTGGAGCGCCTTGGCACCTGGTTGACCCCACCCATGTGTGATGGCACTGCTAGCCCAGCAGGTCCCAGACAATGGTGGGGGGTGCCTAGAAAAGCACGAGGAAGGCACTTCAGAAAAGCACAGATCCCTTCAGGCATAGCACTGGAGCATGCCTCTTCACTTGCCTGTATCTGCTCCTACGTTACTGTGAGGATGAAAAGAGCCAGTTTATGAAAAACAATTAGCATAGCTACTAGCACATAATAAGCTCTCAGAAATGTTTCTGTTATTACCAATAGCAATAAGGCCCAGACTCCTGAGAATGAACAGTAATTCCTGTGGGAATTTACAGGGGTGGGTTGGGGTGGGGGAGGCAGTGGATTTAGGGAGCAAGAGGCCACTTAGGTGGGAATGTCATTGGGCAGATGGGCTGTGAGATGGCCTTGAAAGGACAGCAAGTCACACAAGAGACAGAGGAAAGCAGGAGACATTGTCAGTGAGCTGTTGTGTGGGTCCTGGGGAGAGCCAAGGCCCAGAAGCAGGAAAGTTCAGGAAGTGCTCAGGGAATGGTGGGTAAATCCCACCCTACTCCCAGTTGCAGTAGAAGTTTGGTGCAAACTATTAAATTGAAGAGAGCAGTCTTTTGAGACTTTGGTGAAGGGAGAAGAGAGCTGAAGGAGAAGAGAAGAGCACCCCTGAAGGCAGGAACCGCTGCAGGGTGTCTGTGGTATGCAGCATGGAGCCCCTAGCTTCTCCTCCAGCATCCAAGCTCCCTCCTGTAACCACCAGCCTCAAGAACAGTATCCTAGGTCAGCCCAGAGCCGGTTCACCTCCTCCAGGGAAGCACTGGCCAGGTCCTGCAGCACTGGCTACATCTGCATCCATCTGGTATAGTAGTTGGTCACTGTGGCAACCTGGGTCTGCTGCAGCATGACCTCTCAGACCCACACAGCATATCCCTCCTGTCCAAGTCCACCTCATCCTCTGCTCATCTTCTCTAAGGTAGGTCCCGCTTCTCTCAGTCGTAGCAGCTTAGCAGCCTCCCCAAGAAGGCTATAACTTCAGCTGTGTCTCTGAATAGAAGGTACCGGCAGACGGAAGCCTGCAATACCACCTCTTCCTGTTGCCCAGCCGAGCATGGCCTTTCCAGTCTGAACCTGTCCCCTTTCAAGACCAATGAAACCAGCCTCTTGAGCCTTTGGCTGGGACCGAGCCCCTCACCATCAGGGGCAGAAGTCTTGGCCTGGCTGCTGCTGAGGGCACGTTTATTCCTTTCCACCTGGCTGGCTGCCTGCTTCCTGAGACCACTTCCCACAGCTGCTCGTGGCATGCTCCGTATGGCCTCCTGTCCGCCAGGGGGCGTGGCTCCGGCGAGCTGGCTGCAGCAGCCAATAGGCTGTCAGCGCACGCGGGCTCGCTCCCGCGCCAGACCCCGGAGGCTCAAAGCGAGGTCTGAGCGGAAGTCTGACCCGGCTTCCGCGACAGGAGCGAGACCAGCCCCACCCCCACCCCTAAACGTTTGAGGATGTTTCTACAGCAGTGACAATTAAAGGCCTCCTCACTTGATTTTGAGTTCAGGAGGCTGAACATTCATTTCCATAATATCTTCCACGGCTTAGGCCTTTCCTGCTCCAAAAGACCCTCCGGAAGTGTCCAGGCACTGTGGTGACTATTCTCTCACTGCACTGAGCTTTTTTAGTTGTGTTTCCATTTCCTTTTTCACACTGAGAGTTCCCTAAACGCAGGACACTTCATGTAAATAAACACGGGATTTTGAGTCAATGGGCAGACCTTCCCCCCACCAGCCCATCAAGTTTCTCCCATTTTGGTGAAACTTTATTCTAAGCTGACTGTTAAATCTGCACCTCGTATTACTTAGGGTATCCCTGAGCAGGTGAGCGGCCATGATTCCTGCATTCAGGTAACTGGACTTACATTGATTCTTTGCTGGTATGACACCTTATGGGTTTCTTCAAGAACATTTTGTTTTGCCCATTGTCCATTTTCTGAAGCTGAAAATGAGTGTGGGGAGGGGTTGAGGACAGGGAGAAAAAGGAACAAGCTGGAGTTTTCCATTGGCATGCTTGATATCCTGTTATTATTTTGACTTTAGGTAGGTAGACCTTTCAAAGATGATATTTCAATCCTGAAAAGAACTTAATACTGAATCCGATCCCCAGGAGAGTGTCTTTAAAAAGCTTTTCCTTGTTCTTGTACATAGCCTCCATAGACTTAAGGGTTAAGAGCAAAAGCTGAGTCTCCCTCCTGTTCTCCGGCTTTCCTAATCCATCTTTTTGAACTAAGGCATTCCAAAGAAAGGCCAAGCTTATTACTAACCTATACTCTTGCTTAGAATAGATTATGTGAGATGTGCACATTAGTCATGAGTCTAAGTCAGGTACTTTGAAGTTCCCGTGATGCTTGGCTAAGGTTATTGTCTTTGAGTTTTCCAGCTTCAAGATAACATCAGGGACTTGAGACTCACCAGACCACCAACCTCAGGCCCCATGACGTCAGGGAAACTTGTTCATCATGAAATGCTGACCTCTGACTCAAGCCACCTGCAAGATCCCCACCTTCACTACCTCCCTACACATACCTGCATTTCTTTCTTCTCTTTAAAAATCTTAAACTTTAGTCAGTCGGAGAGGCAGGCTGACATTGCTACTCTGTTCACCCATTCTCCTGACTATAAATAAAATCTTTCTTCCCGGCACTGTTTTTTGTCTCACTAATTGGCTCTTGGCACAATGAACAACCAAACTCAATTAGATCTTTTGGCTCAGTTATAATACCACTACAGGAAAAATGTGAGAACAAAATCTATGTGTTACTGTTATGAATTTGAATAGTTAAAAGAACATCATGCACACAATTTTACCTAATCCTCAATTTTGTTGGCTTTATTGTTTCTAACATTTCTGATACTTGTAGAATTGAGCTGTTAACTAAAAAATATACTTCTGTTTACTGGAAGCCAAGAAGAAAACTTCTTAGACTTCCAGAGCCAACACATCTTTTGTTTGGGAAGTAAGTGTTTCCTTTGCTGTTTTTGCCAGTAGCTTTTGTTAAGAAAAGATGAGTCTTGGCACATCTATCAGAGCAGGTCTCTTTCAATGGCAAATAGAATAAACAGAGTGGCCACTGGGCAATATATTTCCTTTTTCTCTTCCTAGACAACTTGCCAAGGATAATGCAATAAATATAGTAAGCTCAGAGAAAAAGGAAACTACAGGTGCTTTTCAGACATTTAATTCAGCTCCAGTTGGCCCTTTCTATATTACTTTTTTCTCTCACTTACCTTCTTCTTACAATAAATAGAATTTCAATGAGTTAAGATGCTCAAGATCAAATCAACTGTACGGCTATTATATGCTCAACAAAATAAAAGTGGAAATTAACTTTAAGAATAGAGAAGAAATGATGTCTTCAACAAAAGCACATGTTTTTCAGAGTGCATCAAATCTTAAAATCTTGGCACTAGAAGAGTTCATGGAGGTCATCTATCCAAACACTTAGGGAATCTACAGCACTACTTCCAGTAACCACTGCAGTCATCACTAACTGGTCACAGCATTTTCCCCATTATTCAGAGACAAGGTCTCAAAATCCTTTTCAGTAAGCCATTCTTGTCTTTCATTATCAGCTCATTAGAGCTGGTACTCAAGATGAAGCCTCTTTGCCAAGCATGGATCAGTCATACTACCTGCATTGGGTTGAACGGCCCTGCAAAGTAACTGGAGCTTAATCTACAGTGTAACTGTTAAGAGGGTGGGAAATCCTATTATGGTTGTTGAAAAGTGGGGCCTTGAAGAAGAATTAGATTGTAAAGACAGTGCCATAGTGAATGGATTCATAATGGTGATAATGAGTGTGGTTCTGAAGGTGTTTAAAGGAGAGCATGTCAGAGTCTCTCTCTGCTCCACCATTTTCTGCCACATGAGACCCCTGAGTTACTTCCAAGGAAGACCCTCACCAGAAGTGTACCTTGACTTTGGACTTCCCAGCCTCTGAAACTGTAGGCAATAAATTTCATTTTCTTACAAATTACCTAGTTCCATGTATTTTGGTATAAGCAACAGAAACAAATTAATATACTACCTACTCTCTGAAGGAAGTTTCTCTTACAGTGCCTTTGATAGGTGATTTAAGTCTTTTAATATCTGCTTCCAACTTATGTCTCTAGCTCCCCCAAATTATATGCACCTAAAGTTCAGCCAAACTGAAATGCTCTGGTCGCCAAATGAAGACTTCATTGTTCTTGTATTACTATGTAAGTCTTTGGAGTTTCCAGCATTGCTACTGCCCCAAACAATATTCCAGGCATACTTCAAAGAGCATCCAAGATCTGCCTCTGCTGGCAAAGTCTTCCTTCATTCATGCCTTGCAGAATTTTATGTAATTACTCCTTCATTTACATGCTCACAGCACTCTGCGCCTTATAATAAATCTTAGTAGGTGTTTTTTCCACCAAGACTTCTTATATGGTGAGTGCTTTTTGTGTCCTTTTTATGAACCCATGTCTACCCCAAATTACATGTGTTTCTTTAAAGTATCAACAAAGACTCTAAGAAAACAGATTAATAACATTTTTGACACCAGGAAAGTGTTCTGCTAAGAAAAACATTTTAAAGTGGGTGCTTTGAGAAGCCTGCTAAGGAGGGGAACCCACAATTGGCAGGATTTTATTAATAAGCTAGTCAAAGGATTTAGCCAATGTAAAGATGAAGATGGTGTGTTTGAGGTATTCAATGAGATATTCCTGAATTGTAGGTCATTCATGGTAATAATGTGGATATGAAGTAAAAGGAAGTAGAGTAAATAACACTGATGGTTCACTTTCTCAAGATGCTCTGTGAACATGAAGAATTTATCAGGTCATGGAGCAAGGGTGGACAAACTATAGCTCATGGGCCAAATACAACCTGCCATCTGATTTTTTAAATAAAGTTTTTTTGGAACATGTATTGTCTATGACTGCTTTCATGCTACAACAGCATAGTTGAGTAGTTGAGATAAAGACCATGTCGCTCGCAAAGCTAAAGGAAATGTTCACGACTTGTCCCTTAGAAAAAGTTTACAACCTTTGCTATAGAACATCATTATAGTCATGATTCACATTCCTGGGATTGTTGAGACATACCAGACTGTAGGAACTGCTGGAGATGATGTGCCAGGGACCCCTGGACAAAAATGAAGAAGCCCACTGGGGGATTTGGAATGTTTCAATGTTTTCTGTGAGATATAACTTAATTAAATAAAAACAAAGTTCTGGAAAAGAGCAAAGGATTGTCTCTGATTTTGCATTCTGCTATAAGAATATTTACCCACTTGTTGCTTTCAATTGTCTCTGAAAACAGAGGAAACCCACCTTTTATGCCCAAATGAGAATGGAGAACTTATATATAGATGTCATCACTGTCAATCATTTGCAGATAGAGGAGACAGATGATCTCAGTGGAGACAACCAGTGACAGGGTATGTCTATGGTGCCTGATTCCAAGGCAGCCTTTTGTATTGGCTACTCCTACGAGGAAAGATTCTCAAATCTCTTCTCTGCTCAGTCAGTTCTGAAAAGCAGCCCATAAATTAAAGAGAAAGACCTCTGCATTGGGCAGCTGACAAACCAGCTGAGATCATGTCGTTATAGTATCTTGATTAGAATATCAAGGGGTTTTTTTTGTTTGTTTTTGTTTTGAGAAATGCTTTTGGCTGATGTCTGTGCATTAGCATCCTGGATCTTGCACCCACTGACTCATAAAACAATCCTGTTTATTGCTGTTGACATCTGGCAGGGTGAGAGGTATTTCCCCTGATGCTTAAACCATGACAAGAGACTAGGGGTATTGATGGGCATTAGGACTCCCAGCAGGAACTGGCATTTCCATGTCCGATGGGAGGAAAGTGACCTCTGTTGAGAAAGACTTTCTAGGTGTTTTCTTCCTCTTAGAACACACAAAGATGCCGAATGACTTCATTTGTTGCTGTTGTTGCTATTATGAGAGGAGGCTGCTGGTACTACGACTTCTGCCATTGTTCCAAAAATAAAGAATGCATTTTGTTCTTTGACATTTCCTTAAAATGAAAAGGCATTCTGTCTTGGAAGGCACTGCCAAAAGACTCACATGACAGTGCCTGAGTTAGTCAAAGAAGTAGAATTGAAAACTGTAGGGACTTTGTACTGTGTTAACTTGGCTATGCTGAACTGTTTCCCAGAATCTCCTTCTCTGTATGTTTCCAGTCAGAGCGAGTCAGGAGATATTTTCACATGCAACTTGGAGGGTGGATAAGCAGCAGCCACTTTGCTTTTCACACTTGGAAGGTCAGGGCGGGTGTTTTGTAGCTCATGGCTATGTTTTTGCTCATTTCCTTGCTCAACTCCTTGGTGTGCCAGACCTGCACCCGCTCTACTTTCCTCTGGATCCTCCCCCAGAGTTTCTGAATCCTGGGTTGGGTGTGTGTTTAGCTCCATGATGAAAGGCATCAGCTTCTCCTGCAGGAGCGGTTGGAGGCAGTGAGAGCTGATGCGGGCTCCAGTCCATTGTTGTGGGGCTGTGGTCATGCTGGTAATTCCAGCCTATCCTTGCCCTCCCACTTCACATCTATTTTCCCTTCTCTACTGCTTGCCTTGTGGACTTTAAGCTCCAGAATCAGGCATGGAGACAAGAGCCTTACAGAGACTGCTTAGCCAGCTCCCACAATTGCGTAAGGTCAAATTCCTGTGGGAAATATGTATCTATGCCTCCTAGTGGCTCTGCTTCTCTCACCGAACCCTGACTAATACACAATTAGAGAGACTGAGTGAAACTAGTGTTAAGTAAATAGGACCACAGGATCCACTAAAGAGGAAAGGGAGACTTTATTTTCCACAGAAAAAGACAATCTGTAGACTGGGGAGCACAGACCTTGGCAGAACAAAAGATGAGCACTCTGGAGAACAGAGGAGGAAGACCAGTATATTAGTCCATTTCTGTTGCTTATAACAAAATACACAGAACTGGGTATTTTATAAAGAAAACAAAATTTATATTGCTCACAGTTTCAGAGGCTAGGAAGTCCAAAGTCCAGGGTACACAGCTGGTGAAGGCTTTCTTTGGCGATGACTTCAGTGACAGCAGGGTATCACACTGTGAAATGGTGGAGCAGACAGAGAGCAGATTCTCCTCTAAAGCCCTTAGAACCACACCCTCTGACCACCTTTTTTAATCCATTCACTACTGCACGGTCCTACAATCTAATCACCTCTTCAAGGCTCCACATTTCAATTACCATAATAGGATTTCCCACCCTCTTAACATTCAGAGTGGGGGCCAAGTTTCTAATACATAAAACTTGGAGGAGGGCCTGCCCAGTGGCGCACTGGAGAGTGCGCCACTTGGGAGTGTGGCGGCGCTCCTGCCGAGGGTTCAGATCCCACGTGGAGACCAGTTCCCGCTCACTGGCTGAGCACGGTGCGGGCGCAACACTGAGGGTTGCGATCCTGTTGCCGGTCCCCGGTACGGGCGCGACACCGAGGGTTGCGATCCCGTTACCGGTCAGTAAAAAAGACAAAAAAGGAAAAAAGAAAAAAAAAAACTTGGAGGACACAATTCAAGCTTCAGGGAATTGTAGGGGGACACAATTCAGCCCACTACACCTAGCATTTCTGCCTTCCAACGTCAGGTTCATACACATATTCAGTGAGCTTAGAGGAATGCTGCAAATATGTATGGGAAAAGCTATACATATATGTGCAATGAGTGAACATAACACAAAGGTATGTTACTGTGCAGGCTCTACAGGCAGCCATGGCTGGTTTTGCTGTGGCCTCTTATCAAGAAAGAGAGAAAAGAATATCCGTAGAGTCTGTTTTCTGTCTAAATGGGGACATTGTGGGCCCCCAAGAATGAGAAGGAGGGGGTCAATGACTGGTGCCAGGTGGACTTGTTGAAGGTCAATGTAAAATTCCCAGCAATTGCTAATTTGGCCTTATCCTCTGAGAGTTGCCTTTGCTTAGTTACATAAAAGAAAACTTCATAACAGTAAGATATGTACTTGTAGGCTGAGAAATATGTGTCTGCGCTTTCCCTCCTTGTGTCCATTTGGTTCTGTTAAACAATTTAAATGTCTCTTTTAACCACAGCGAGTCCATTTTGTCTGTCCTTTGTGGTACATTTAACACTAGGAATTAGAAAATTAGTGATGTAGTTTTACTTCTGCCAATTCTGGTTCTGTCATTTTGTGGAAACTATTTCACTTTTTCATTTTGTTTTTGTTTTTTACTTTTTACTTTTTACATTATTTTATTTTAAAAGTTCATTGTACATACTTGTGGGGTACAATGTGTTGTTTCAATACATGCATATATTGTACGATGATTTACTTGAGATAGACAGCATCTTTAAAGTACAGAAATTTTACTAAGGTATCCTCTTATATCCAGTCCAGCTGTAGGGCTTTCAGATTACTTGATGCTTGTAACTTATATACCCAAGTATACCAGATGTTTCATAAATAGCTCTCTAACTGCAATGTATAGAGATCACATTATGACTCATCTATTTTTATATTATTTCCAAACCTCAAGTACA
Organism: Galeopterus variegatus; assembly: GCF_000696425.1. Lineage (NCBI taxonomy): Eukaryota > Metazoa > Chordata > Mammalia > Dermoptera > Cynocephalidae > Galeopterus > Galeopterus variegatus. Next base: position 114,703 of record NW_007732705.1, read on the forward strand.
CAGGTTGTGTGAGAGTAATGCCAGCTCAGTTCAGAATATGACCTTTCTACCCCATAGAGTAATTTTGTAGCGAATATTAAGCTGTAAAAGACGGAGTTTAAAAATGTAGGTTCAGGACAGGGCTGGGACTACCGAGGGCAACATGAGCAGAGCACCTAATGTGACCAATATAGGGAAGGGGAATCTCAGCTAGGGGAATGTAAGGTCTTATGCTGAGGTCCAAGCAACCAGCATTATCTATAGCTCACAAATGTTTACGCTTAAGCTTGAGTTTCAGAATGGCCGGATCCAAGGAACAGCATGCTCCAAAAAGCAAAAGTGAAACTCCTGACCACAGAAAAGTTTTAAGGGCTCCTTTCAGGGCCCACATGCAAACTAGGCTTCAAGAACCAACCAATAAACCATGTCCTATGGTCATCCAAGCCAAACTGAACAAGTTTGTATCTTTCATTTGCATAAGAGGATATAAATGAGGACCTGGGTGGGGAGATGGCCAGGAATCTAGTCTATATAGGATACTCCCTTTTCTTTGTTTGAGGAGATACTGTTTTAGGGATTATCCACAGTGTACTACATTACTTGTTACAAGTAATAAACCTTCCTATCCAGACTTCTGGTCTCAGTTGCATTCATTCAGTTACGCACACCTAGAGACGGACGCCTTGAGTAGGTAAGACTAAGGCACATTAAGGAGACACTCGCTCTTAGGGTCATGCAAGTATGGGGTCAGCACTTGCATCACCCTGAGAGTATCTCCTTACATTCTATGCCCCAGGCTCTCACTTACCTCACCTTAGTCCTGGTTCTGGAGGCAGACTACCAGGTTCAAAGCAAAGATCCTCCACTCTTATGCAAGTTATTTAATCCCTTTGAATCTGTTTCCTGAACTCTAAAAAGGAGATAATCACAATATATATCACAAAGCTGTTTCAGAGATTAAACACAATATTTTATATAGAACACCTAAAACAGTTCCTAGAACGTGGTTAGGGATCAATAAATCCTAGCTATTTTTACTTTTATTTGTATTATACTCAGAACATTAGATGCATAGAACAGTGTTTGACACATGGTTGAAATTCAATAAATATTGACTGAGTGAATTAATGAATAAATAATTAATGAATTTAAACTGATCTATAAAGATGGATGGACGAATGGACAGATGGGCAACATATTTGTTCTGAGTTCAGCCTTCCTGAATTTCTCCTTAGCCATTCAGAAAAATACACAGGGAACAATCACTGACAAATTATTGATGATTATCTTTAAATGGAGGAAACCATTTAAAACAACCTCTGCTGATCACGATTGGGTTTAAGAACACGACTAGGTTAGAGGCAGTAAGGTGTCTTCTTTCATTCACCTTCCAAGAAAACAAAGCACAACTTGCAGTTGAATTTACCCAGTATCTTTTACTCCATAGTTATTTTTGCAAAAACAATAGCCCCCTCACTGCTCACCTTATGGGAGCGTGTCCCCCATGGTTTTTGTTTTTAGTTGTTGTTCTTTTCTAAGTATTCCGGTCTCACTTATCTGTATTGAAAAGGTAACTTGAAAATATAAACATGAGGGACAAGAGATGACATTTTGAGAACCCTCTTATAATCCTGCCTCGTTTCTTCAGCTTCCCTCTTCTTGATCAAAGTTTGTTCCTGCTGTGAATCAGACTCAGGGCCAAGAGCTCTGTTAAGACCAGCAAGAGTGTTACAGCAGGATAAAGAACAATTCTTACCAAAGTAATTTACTAAGTTTCTTTCTCTCAGGTTGTAATAAGGAGGGAGGTTTTATTTTTCTCAGTTATAATGACTTCATATCTCTGTTGAAAAGAAAAGAAGTCACAAGATTAGTGCTCTCTGTTGCTGGACTGACTCCAAGAGATAAAATCTGAAGTAAAAATAGCTGGAATTTCAGTCACTGTGCCCAGAGGTCTGTAAAAAAGACTGATGAGTCTCTCTGCTTCAGTGTGTCAGGAAGTTGTGGGGGAGGATCCTCTCACACGTATTAACAGCTTGCAATTTGCCAGGCACCATCCTTGGGGCTTTTCTTGGCTTATCTCATTTAATCCTTACAATAAATGTATGTGATACGCAGAGGCACAGACAGGTTAAATAACTTTTCCAATGCCACACAGCTTCTGAAGCTTTACTTCAGAGCTGGATAATTAATATTATATTGGCTTGGAATATTAGCCAAAAATATAAAATTACAAAGACAAGCTCCAGATAATTTTATATGTTTTGGAAAAGTAAGAAATCTCATAAAATATAATTGAATTGTGAAAAATGTAAAGTCTTAAACTCCAGTTAAAAAAGTCATAATAGGGCCGGCCCGGTGGCGCACTGCTACAGTGCACCGCTTGGGAGTGCGGTGGCGCTCCCGCCGAGGGTTTGGATCCCTCATACAGACCGGTTCCCGCTCACTGGCTGAGCGAGGGGCGGGAGCAACACCGAGGGTTGTGATCCCGTTGCTGGTCCTGGTCCGGTACGGGCATGACACTGAGGGTTGCGATCCATTGCCGGTCACGAAAAAAGACAAAAAGGAAAAAAAAAAAAAGTCATAATAGAAGCTCATGAAATATATACCACTTATAAATCACAAATATTTAATATATAATATTATATAATATATGATACAATATATTACTTTCGTATATTATATAGAAAATATATAATTATATAAATGCTATATACTGGTATAAAAATATTATACTTATGTTTGTATTATGTTTAAATGTATTATGGTAATTTTTATGTACATGTAAATATTTATATTATACTGTGATAGTGTGATATTTATATACTGTTTTTTGTGCTTGGTTCCTGGCTCATACTAGTCTCTGACCTTCTCCTGCCCTCCTTTTCCTGCTCATTTTTATCCCTGAGGCAGAAAATTCTCTGGCCCACCTTTTTTGATTGCAGGTCATAAGATCGCCATTTCAGAAGAGCTCCTGCCCCGTGCCCGGGAGGAAGGAATGCTGCACAGAGAGGCCAAGAAGAACCTGAACAAGGAGGCCTTGCTGGGTTTCCGCATTAAGTCTGTTAATGTTAGATCATACCTTTTTATCCAACCCCATTTTTCCAGGGTTGTCCATGCTTCAATCATGTATAAATTATGAAGCTTCTATAAAAACCTAAGAGCGCAGGGTTCAGGGAGCTTCCAGAGAGCTGAACATGTGCAGGTTCCTGGAGGGCTGGAGGGCGGCATGTCCAGGGAGGGCATGGAAGCTCTGCACCCCTTCCCCCATACCTTGCCCTGTGCATCTCTTCATCTGTATCATTTGTGATATCCTGTACAATAAACCAATAAACATAAGTATGTGTTTTTCTGAGTTCTGTGAGCTGCTCGAGCAAACTAATTGAACCCAAGGAGGGGTTCGTGGGAACCCTTATTTATGCCGGTTGCTCAGAAGTTCCAGAGGCCTGGACTTACCTGCAACTGGCATCTGAAGTGTGTGGGGGAGTCAGGGGGGGACTTGCCTCAGTCTTGGGGACTGAGCCGTCAACTTCAGGGGCTCAACCTCAGTGGGATCCGATGCTATGTCCAGGCAGATAGTGTCAAAATTGAATTGAATTAGAGGACACTGAGCTGGTGTCCACTGGAGAATTGCTGGCTGGCTTGCTGATGTGGAGAAATTCCCACACGTTTGGTCACAGAAGTCAAAAGTCAGTCTTCTGTGATGATTGTGATTATTGCTGAGTAAGAGTATAGGAAAAACTGCTGTGAGCCATCCTGCTATAGGGAATGGCATGGGAGCCTGAAAGTGAAGCCCCTTGTTCATTCGAGGGTCTCGTATGTAAGGCAGGGCTCCGTGGAGATTTCTTGTTTGTTTCACCTTTACTTGACAAGGCTTTTCAGAATTAAAGGCCTAACTTTTGGCTTAGTATGGCTTTGGGGGATTCCAAGGGCCCTGGAGTTTCTCAAGGCCATACTAGAATGTCCTTTGAAAGATTCCAAGGACCCCAGGGTTTCTCGAGGGACATGTTAATAATACATCAAAATTGATTGGTTTATTTAAAAGGATATTGTCAGTACTAAAGGTATTTTTGATGCATGTTCCCGGTATGGGTTGGCTCCATTTAATTTCGTTATTAATCTTCCTTGTTAGTGATATGTGCATTTACCCATTGTGGCTGTGGTCATGCTCTTGTATGTGTGGAATGAAGTTATTATGTTAGATTTCTATCTATATTTCCCCAGGGAGATGGTGGATCTGGGTGCAGTAATGTTTACAACTAATTGATCACAACCAGTTACAGATTTCTTTGTTTCTCCCCACTCCCACAGTTTCACTTGATTTACCAGGAATATGTTCTTTCTTTAGTAATAATAAGAATGATATAGTGTGTTTTTGTTAGCTTGAGTTGGATCATTTAATTTTTCACTTTGTTCCTTATACTGTTCCCAAAGTCAATTGGTAAGAAAATAAAAAGTTTTACTATAAAGATGAATAGGTAAAATAGTAAAGTTATTTTAAAAAGGTTTAGATATTAATATATTTTGTTTAGATTAAAGTGTAATTGTCTTTAATAGCAGTACAAAATATAATTGAACATTACAATTAAGTTTCATTATATAAAATCATGTTGTAAATGTTGTGATTTTGGTTAAGATTTAAAATAATTAACATAAAACATTAAATTGTTAAATGTAAGTAAGATTTAATAGAAATTTAGAGTATAAATTTATACGTAAGTTTAAAAGGTTAAGAATTGTGATTCAGACCAAAAGTCTGACGCTCTCTAATGCCAAGCAAGCTGCTATTGTATAGTTTCCTGGCCACAGGCTCTAGGGTGAACTATTGATGCATGAGTGGGTGTTTTTATCACAGCACAACTGCTTTGGAACATTCTGTTTTTTCTTTTTCTATAGAGATGAAATAATAAATGTTTCGATTAGAAGATAAATCATCACGTAAAAGGTTAAGTAAAAAATATAAATAAAGCAAGATTTTTGTGGTTGGTGTCCACACTTGCACTAGACATCTGTGGTCCGTCTCTTTCTTTCCTCGCCGACGCCACACCACCTATTCAGGTCCAACGAATCCTGCGGAGCTGGTCTCCGGCAAAAACCACCTTGCTTTTGTCTATGTTTTTTCCTCATATGTAATATAAAATATTACCTTTTTAAAATATAATTAAGTAATATATAAATACGTTCTACATAAATAATAAACAAAATAGATTGTAAAAAAACTATACTGTGTTCTTTCATATATGTATGTAATGGAAGTACACAAAATAAGAGATTTTTGTGAACAACTGTTTGTGGTCTTACAGCACCTCATGTACAATACACTTGAGAAAATGGCTTGTGTGAAAGATGTTAGTGTGATGACTAACTCCTTGTTAGTCATCAAGGAGATGACTTTCCTCCAGAAAAATAGCTGTTATTTTGGGTTGCACTAAAAGAAGTAGACTAGCCTTAAAAAGGGGGAGATGAGAAGTGTTCTAAGCTGTGCTAATCATGAGTTTCTTTGTAGTGTGATGTGTCCATTTGAGACTCCAGTGATTTAAGGATGAACTGAGACCTGGCTCTTCCACCACCTTCCTGCCTTTTACTACGGTACACCCTCCTGTTTCCTTCCTAGCTTATTGAGAGTTTAATCTCCTGCCTGTTTAGTCAAAAGGGACTATTCTCTAGAAGAGGAGGGAGAATGAATTAGCAGATGGATGAAGAGTGTGAGAGAGGCCCTGAGCAGCCTTGGGATTGGGGAAGAGTATTGGAGAAGCATCCAGGGATTAGCTTTCTGTCTGAATGGCAGGTGGCAGAAAACAGGGCAAGATGGGAGTGTAGAAGCCTCCCATTTCTGGAAGAAATTTCTGGAAGAAACAGGAGGTGAAGATTTATAAATACACTGGTAGGAGCCAAGTTCTTGCCATGACCCTCAGTTAGAGACCAGGACTTCTAACCAGACCACAAGTGATGACAGAGAGTCCAATGGAGAAATCCATCTGTTTCTTCAGAAAGTAATGAGAAAATATTTATTTAAAAAATAGCAAGATTATCTATGTGTACCGACATGCAGAGATATTCAAGATATCATTTGTGAGGATTTTTTTTTCTGACCCCTTTTTTCTTTTTATTGTTCCAGGAGAAGTGGAAATTTCTGAGCTAAGCTATCCCAATGTTCCTTTAATGGTACCATTTCTTAAGTGGGTTTCAATGTTCTATTTTGGAAATCATGGCTTGATAGCCATGATTCAGAAAAAAAACTGACTGTCTTTCTGTTTGCCTTCAAGCTGTTATAATCCTGATTTACACTAAAGAAACTGTTACCTCAAATTTTATAGGTGAAAGGCTTGAACAAGGAAGTATAAAAAGGAAAAGCACATAAATATATTTCAAACTATAATCGTGCTATAGAGGAAATCATAAATGACCTTGATTTTAAAAAGAGTGGCTATTTATTTATTTATTTATTATTTTTGGCAGCTGGATGCTAAGAGAATCCAAACCCTTGACCTCGATATTACCAGCACCACAGTCTCCCAAGTGAGTTAACCATTTATGATAAAAGGTAAACATTTGTCTGTCAAGTACTCATTATAAATTTTGATGAGGACTCCTTCCTTGACCAAACTTTAGCCAGCTTCCTTTTCAGTTAGATCCCTGTTCTTGACTTGGCCTCAAACAACACCCTCCAACATGCACACTCCTGCCTCTTGGCCCGCAGAGTCCAGTTTTAGCAAAGAATACTACTAAGTCAGTTTATCAAAAATCCCCACACCCTTGAAATTCAGTCAAGCTCCTCTTTCCCAACCCTGGATATCTAAGCATGTTCCTTTTAGTAATTGTCCATCCACTCTGCCCATTGGCTATAAATCCACACTTGTATTTGGAGTTGAGTTTAATCTCTCTCCCCTATTGCAATAGTCTCTCTCTCTTACTGCAATAGTCTTAAATAAAGTCTTCCCTGCCATTTTTAACAAGTGCCTATCAGGAAATTTCTCTTTAACTCTACAAGGCTGGTATTAATACCTATACTTTTCAGATGCGGAAACAGCCTCAACTATATCAAGTAGTTATTCAAGGTCAAACAATCGGTAAGTGGTAGGGACAGATTAAACTCAAGCATTGAGATTCCAGAAAACAAATACTTCACCACTGCATGTTGTCTGCCTTTTTCAACTCAATAGCTGGTGAAGACATCTCAGTTTGGAACCAGTTTAGGTCATAAATGCCAGCTTTAGAGGAGGATTAGATTTAGGCAGGATGGACGATGGTATTTGGCAATAAGCCACAACATTGAGGTATGAGGTTCAATCCTCTGGCATGAACATCATAGGGCCAGCTACTGAGGACCATGCATACTGTGGAGATTTAGTATTCCTGGCTGATAGATATTCAACACCGGCTATTGGTTCTCCATCAGTATTAACTATTATGGTACTATTAGAGTTTTCTCCTTAGAATTCCATGTGCTTTCACATGTGCAGTCTCTGCATTGTTGCTGTTGATGAGGCAAGGGCTATTAAACTTTATTCTTCCCATTCCACAGAGATGGAAACTAAGGCACTGAACTACTAAGTGACTTTTCCAGGGCCTCAGACCCAGATAGTCTAGACCTAGAACTAGATTCCAGGATATGGATTCATGAGATTTTTGAGTCATAGAATTTTATCCTGAGACAGATCCTTAAAAGAATCACACAGGCCAATGATTTTATTTCCCTGAAAATAAAACTGAGACTTGTTTTATGATTTATCTAATATCACAGGCAGTTGGTGATAGCCCTGGGAGTGAGAGCTGATGCCAAAATTCATTCTGAACATAAAATAGTAAGAATAGATACTCCTAGCACATCCATTATGTAACAGGCACCATTCTAAGAGCTTCACAACAATCCTATGAAATAGGTGCTATTATTCTCTTTACTTTACAGATGAAGAACTGATGGAAGTTCACACAATAATGAATGGTGAGCTGAAATTGGAACCCATGTAGTTTAGATCCAGAGAGTTCTTGCTATTAAATACCACATTGAACAAGTGAGGTTCTAGGATCAGGCAGACCCAGACTTCCCTCCCTGGGCATGTTGCTTAAGTTTTCTGAGTCTTCTTTTATTCATCTGGTAGATGATCATATCTCACATGGGTGTCAAATGGAGTAAATTAGGTAAGTCCTATAAAGCTCTGAGAAAAGATTCTCAATCAATATTAGCCAGTGGTGTTACCATTAATATTAGCTAGTGGTAAAAACAGTGCTTCTGAAGCCACCCTAGCCCAGTGGCCAATTTTAGATTTCTAATTATGTCACTGATACATTTCTAGTCCTCCCTCTAGTAAATTTTCCTCTTCCTTGTAGAGGCCAAGGGAAAACTTTCCTTCAACCCTCTGATGGTTCTCTGAAAAATCAACTAATAAACAGATTAATATGGAGAAAAGGCATAACACATTGCATTATTTTAACATGCTGGGAGGGGAAATGGACAGGAGAATCACAAGAGAGTAATTTCCCAGTTTCCCAGTGGGATACAGATGTTTATATGCCTTTCTTCCTAAGGAAGGGGGAGATGGGGGGTTGGGAGTAAATGATTTTTAGAGGGACTCAGTGGGCTGGAGAACATACAATGGCCAGGACAGAATCTATCTGGCCTGCAGAGCAGACAATGAGTGGTAAATAATTTTCTTCAAAATACTAAATGGGACTGAAATAGAAGACAATGTTCTGTGATAAAAGTTTGTCCAGTTGTGTCGGCAGACTCCAGTCTACTGTCCTGTGACATGAGTTAAGTTAATGAAAACTCAGGAAAAGGATCAGAGGTCTTTTTCTTTGGTGGGTCTGGACTTTAGTGCTTTGGAGAGTGACAGAGGATTGAGAGACAGGAAGGGGGAGAGGAGGTCAGAGAGATCTTGAGACTGCTTTATTTCATCATGTCAAAGCCCCATGTTTTGTGGTAACAGTTTTCTGCACCCCAACAACCTGAATTTCCTTACACACACTTCCTTAAGCATTCTGTCCCAGCTGAGTTCCCAGCCAGAAAGATCAAAGCTCTCGCTGCCAGATGTCTCCTCCTCTAGCAGGAAACCTCTAGTTGAAAGGCAGTTGTATGTGCCAGAATAAATTTCCATTTCATATTTTCAAGTACACAGAAAGGTCCACTTCATCAACGGTATTGTGCTTCCTTTCCTCAGGAATCTGCACTCAGTTCAGGCATATTTCTTTTTTTGTGTGTTCTGCAACAACATAATATTTTTATTGGTGAATTCTTGGTCAATTTCTACAAAACATACATATGTACATACATTTTATTTTCATGTTAATGAAAATAAAGTAAATAAGGGACTTGATAAGAGTGAGTGACAATTAGAGTAAAGTTATCTACTTACATAAGACATCAAAATATTTTTCTATTGATTAAATTTCTTTACCCAGTACTATCCATTGATGTATTTATTTATTTGTACAGTATTTTTAAATAGTTTCTTAAAACACTAAAGGATATGTAAACCATTTCTGAAGAGTTAAGTCAGCCTTCACCAGAACACTGCAGGACAACAGCGCTCAGCCTGAGACCGTGAGGTAAAGGACTTTTTCTTGCATTGATCCCTTGAAATGTGTATAGGCTTTTGAAAATCTCAAGGCAAATTTTGGTAAGTGCTGGATTTTGGCATCTGCTTAAATATCTAACATACCTTAATCTAGAGAGTAATCGTTTCTGTTGATTCAGGCATTTTTGCATTCTGTGGCACTGCCAGACTCACGCAGTCTATCCCTAATGGAAGTTTTTAGAAATCCTAAGCAGGAAGTGGCCAGAGACTGGAGAGGGGGAGGACGTCGCAGGAGGTGGAGGTGGAGGGGCAAATCTCTTTCATTTCATTGTCATAGGCACATTTCATCAATTAAGGACTCAAACCAGGCAGAATGTTCTTACGGGCTTTTGTTTTTCTGTTTTTCATTTGAAAGGAAGCCAGGAGCGGAGCTATTTCATTATAGTTTTTAAAGGAAGCATACTCAGCTTTGGCAGCCCTAGTAAAGGATGGACTGGATTAACTAATTCTTCCCCAAGGAACCGCAATCAGGCACAAAACCAAAATCTGCATCTCTTAGGTCTCCCAAAGCTTCTAGAATAACAAGGCTCGACCAGTCCCAATACCCACCCACTCCCTTTCTGTTTTAATTCTCAGGGATCTTTTAAAAAAGCAAAATAGAACAAAACAAACTAGAATCATGAAAATCGTTTCTCAGGATAAAAATACTATTAGCGCACTAAATAAACTTTGGAAAAATACCAGCAAGGATAAGGGAAAAAATTTTTATCGTTCCTTATATCACCAACCATAAAATATTTCAACATTTGATGTATGTATATATATATATATATATATATTTTATAAAGTGTGTGTGTGTATATATATACACACACACACACTTTATAAAATAGAGTTTTAAAATAAATTTTTCAAAGTTAAGGGTGTATATTACACTTAGTTTCATCTTGTCTTTTCACTTAACATAGTGTTTTCCAATGTTCTTAAAATTTTTCATGAGTTTTGAGGAGGGTTTGATAATTAACATGAGTTTTGAGGAGGGTTTGATAATAATGTTGCAAAATATAGATGCACCATGATTTCTTCATCTTCCTCTTTCCCTTTCTTTCCCTCCTTCCCTCCCTTGTTCCTGCTTTCTTTCCTTCCTTCTCTCCTTTCTTCCCTCCTTCCTCTGTCTCTGTCTGTCTCTGTCTCTCCTTCCTCTTCCCCTTCCAGATTCCTTCCTTTTCAGCTTAATTAAATGTATACGTTTACACCATTTAAATAGTCACCATCACCTACAAGATAGGAGAACTAGCAGTCTACCCCCATCCCACTCGATTTCCCCTCCCAGAGACAAACACTTATAACTCTTTTAGTGACAATTTTGTTACTTATCAGCATATTTTTAAATAATATCTTATGTTGGTAATTCTTGATTTTTAAAATGTTAGACATTGTCTATTGGTTTTCGACACAGATCCTCTTTCCCCAACACACACACACTCACACACACACACACACACCTCCTTTCCCACATCGTCCCTTTCCGTAGCTTTGTTTAGATGAAGATTCAGTATTTAGAATATTACAACCACATAAAAACCATTCACAAATGAGCCATGTCTTGTTCTACAGTGACCTTTCTTTTCCTGTATTTCATTTAATTTTTTTTCGGAAGTTAAAAGAAACAAAACAATTGGTTAGTCCTTTTGTTTCCTTTTCTTCATTCTAAATACTTGTATCATCGCAGCCCCAAACTCTCCTCTAGCTGAATAAATCGCCTCTTCATATTTTTAAGTATTAGGTGAGCTATCAGCTTCACATTTCTGTGGAAATCACCGCAGAACCTTTAGACCTACTCTAGGCCTGCTGCAAAGTAGCAAGTACTGTACTTCCTTCACCTTTATCCAAAGTTTTCCCTTCACCTCTCTCTTGTATGAAACCTCTTATATTGGAGCCTGTGTTTGGAACATTCCCTTACAGCCTTCCAAGGAATAGTGCATGTAACGTAAATTTTCACTTGCACGTATGAAAATATCTTTATTCTTTCCTCACATTTAGCGGTTATTTGGCTGTGAAAAGAATTCTAAGTTGGGAGGCTACCGGAGGTGGGAAAGGGGGAGAAGGGGTTGGGGTGAAATTGGTAAAGGGCCACAAAGAATGTCTACATTGTGTAACAATAAAATAAAAATAAATAAATAAATGAGAATTCTAAGTTGGAAATCATTTTCTCAGTGTTTTGAAGGTATTTCTCCATGTACCTTAGTAAAGGTTTGTTTTCATCCATTTAGAAAGTTATACCTTTCACTTCATGAAAGTTTTATTAAATATTTATTGAATAATTTTTATTCCTTTCATTTTCTTTTGTCTCTCCTTCTGTAGCTCCTTTTATTCCAACATTGATCCTCATAGACTGATCCTCTAATTTTTCTATCTTATATCCCCTATTTTTCCCTCTTTACCTGTTTGTTCTACTATTTATTTATTTATTTTTTTTTAATTTTTATTTTGTCAATATACAATGTATATAATTATTATGGCCCATCACCG
>NW_007732706.1:0-307 GCF_000696425.1 Galeopterus variegatus
GGCTGAACTTATTGCGGCCACTTGGGCCTGTATACTTGCAGAAGGTAAATCCCTTAACCTACACACAGGTTCCAAATATGTTTTCCACATACTCATATCCCATGCAGCAATTTGGAAAGAAAGAGGATTACTCAACACCAAAGGCAATGCCATAACGAATTCTGCCTAATAGACAAACTCCTTGAGGCCTCTCGGCTACCCACACAGTTAAGGGTCTCCCATTGTAAAGCACATCAAAAAGACAATTCTCCCATAACCTGAGGCAATTGTAAAGCGGACAATACAGCTCGAATGGCCGCCACTGCAG
>NW_007732706.1:3029-3312 GCF_000696425.1 Galeopterus variegatus
CCCTCCTACGTTTGGAAATTCAAAGTGCGAGAAACTTATACAGACAGTTAAAGACATCAACACTAAACTTGAAGGAGCCTTAATCTCCACCGCTGAGTCCCTCTCCTCCCTACAAAGGCAAGTCTCACTGCCGAAAAGGGAGGCACATGCATCTTCCTTGGAGAGGAAAGTTGTTATTATGTCAATGAATCAGGCCTAGTTGAAACTAACATCATCAAACTCACCGATCTGGCCTCTAGCCTCCAGGCCACATCCAACTCTAACCCCTTTTCTTCCTTTCTCC
>NW_007732706.1:3322-12009 GCF_000696425.1 Galeopterus variegatus
CAAACTCAAATAAGTAAAATCTCTAACCAAGCCTTTAACCAGCTTTTACTTAGAAATTACCAGCTGTTGGCCACAGAGGACCCCTCTCACTCCTCTGCAGAACGCCTGATGCACTGAAGTCACCGATGGTGCCTGTTTCTAACCACCATAGCTGCAGATGCCTGGATGATTTCTCCCGCAACCTCTTACACCCACTGGACACAGCAGATGGCTGACTTATGGCTCCAAGGGACCTTCATGGATTTCTCCCCCCTTGAAATCACCCTATTTACCACTCTCCTTTGGGGTATAATAAAGGGCTTCCTTCTCCTCCCTGTTCCTCCCCCATCAACGCCCCTCTCCAGCAGAAAGTAGCTCGAAAACCTCAACGGCCTTACCCCCCAATAGAGGAAAAGGGGAGGAATGTAGGGCCCCATACCTAAAACATGGTGCCTTTCCGGCTTCTCTTCTAGGTCCTAACATTCCCGCCAGCACTAAAGTATGGCCTATCAAAATCATCACCCGCCCTTCCGACCAATCAGCCACTGCCCCGCGTACCAGGTCCTAACATTCCCGCCAGCACTAAAGTATGGCCTATCAAAATCATCACCCGCCCTTCCGACCAATCAGCCACTGCCCCACGTACTAACCACCCTCTCCTGGAACTCAGCTCTCTATAAGTGTATGCTTCACCCTCAAATAAAGCGGAACTTCTCCGGTGAACTGTCAGCTTGGGTCCTGTCGTTCTTTCACTCTCTGTCTCTTTCTCTCTCTCTCTTCTTTATGAACCACCCTAATGTGGAGTTGTATCTTGTGGCTTTGATTTGTCTAAGCTTTGATTTGATCTCCTTAAACGCAGTAAGCTTTGTTGTTTTTTGGTCTGTGTCTGATAAATGTCCTTGTGTTTGGAGTCCCTGTGAGTCTGCCATTTCTTTGTTGTTTTACTCATTTCCTCTTAGGGTGTCTTGTCTTTTTATGTGTCTGGTTATATTTGATGGTGCATTAGACATTGTAGTGCATTTGAAAAAAAATTGTAAAAACAATTTTAAGGTTAATTTTAATTTTAAGGTTAGGATGATGTAAACTTCTTCCAGAGAGGAAATGCCATAGCAAGAAGGTAGAAGTCTGTAAGCCAGGAAGAGAGCCCTCACCAGAAATCAAATCACCTGGAACCTTGGACTTCTTGCCTCCAGATCTGTGAAAAAATAGATTTCTGTTGTTTAAGACACCCAGTCTATGGTATTTTGTTATGGCAGCCTGAATGGACTAATATGCCTAGTTTAACCCCTATTTTTTCTTTTAGATCTCACACCAATTATTTCCCTAAATATATTTTAGCCAAAGCCTCCTATTTCTGGATCTCATGGTACCGTGCACCATGTAAGATTTAAGGTTTTGATTATTTGAACACTGTCTGCCTTACTTACTAGAGCATAAGCTCCATGAGGCTCTCTGGTTTTATTCACTGCTGCATACCCAGCATTTAACACAGGGCTGGGTACATAATAGGAGCACAATATGTATTTATTGGGAAAGAGAGTGGTAGGTGGGGATACTCAATGCCTCAAGCTGGAAGGTTCATGGACACAAAGGCTCATCTTTGATCCAGCAGGCACTGGATATTTGGAAGCAAGATGTGGCTCCTGTGTTGTGATACCTCATTCTTGAATATGAGCTGGAATACAAATCATGTAAAATTTTCAGCTTCTTTTCTGCATTTATTCAAAACTCAAACTCACTTATGATTCTATAGTGCTGGTTACTACTCAGAACTGTGCAGTGCTGGAAACCAAGAATGTGGCAGAATAGCTGTAATTGGAATGCTTTTGGTTTCAGGTAATACAAAGCCCAGTTCAAATAGAATCAACAATACAGGGAATTTATTGACTTACATAACTTTGTTTGGTAGGGTGGGATTCAGATAGGTCTTGATCAGCACTCCAACTCTGTTTCTCTTCAGTTCTTTCTGCTTTTCCATGTTCCATGTATTGGATTTATCTTCAGGCTGGTTTCTCTCATGATCACAAAATAGCTGCCAGCAGCAAATGACTCCTCACTGACATCCAGGGAGATAGAGTTCTATCCAATTATTGTGGTGAGGTGAATACTTGGTATGGACAGCTGTAGGTCCGGGGAATAGGTCTCTCTCTGAAGCAAGCAATACAAGGTGGATGAAGTTACTTCAATTGGCTCAGAACAGTCAGGGTCACACCCACCTGTGGGAGATGGGATTCATCCCACCCAAAGGAAGGTAAATGTACAAATGGTCAGGCTCCCTCAGCTGTTCAGAATCTTGCCAAGCGTGATTTTATTAGTCTGTTTTGTGTTGCTATAACAGAAATACCTGAGACTGGGTAATTTATAAAGAACAGAGGTTTATTTGGCTTACAATGCTGGGACAGCTGCATCTGGCATGGGCCTCAGGCTGCTTCTACTCATGATGGAAAGCAGTAGGTAGCCGGCAGGCACAAGCAGATCACATGGTGAGAGGAAGTAAAGGTGGGGGGGGAGGTGCCAGGGTCTATTAAACAACCAGCTCTCACAGGAACTAATAGAGCCAGAACTCACTCGTTAATCTCCCCCCCCCCGGGAGACTATTAATGCATTCATGAGGGATCCACCCCTATGACTCAAACTGCCACATTGGAGATCAAATTTCCATGAGTTCTGGGAGGACAATACATCCAAACTCCATCAATGGCCTAGACTGTTTGAGGTAAATATAACTGTGCACATATGCCCAGGTGTTCCTTGGCTATTGCCTGATGTAATTGCGCATGTATGCCCAGGTGTTCCTTGGTTATCTGACTCACACCCAAGTGTCCCGGGGCTATCTGACTTAAGTATAAAGGACAAATAGCTCTGCTCCACAGTGTCCCCAGGATGCCCCAGGTGGCCACCTCCGCTGCTGCTGCTGGATCTGCTGGAGGCTGGGGGCTGAGCTCATATCCAAATGGAGCATGTCAACCTTGCTAGCAGCTCCCAGGATCTTTTCCAGTTACCTAGCTTGTGACCTGCATATGAGGGGTCTGTGACCCAATCTCATGGCATATGAGAGGTCTGTGACCCATCCTTCATAGAATGGGTTTGAGGGGTCTGTGACCCAGTCTGTGCACAGAATGGGTTTGAAGGGTCTGTGACCTAGCCTGACAACAGGTCTGAAGGTCTGTGACCCAGTCTGTACAATGGGTTTGAAGGGCGTGTGAGCCTTAGCCCGACACGCTGTATGCTGACTGTGGGTCAGTTGGGGGCACTACTTCATGCTTTCTCCACAACACAGACCGAGGGAGCCATCACCACCTCAAGCACTGTCTATCACTGTTGCTGTGGGAAAGAGAGTATGGAAAACAGCTCACTAACTCCTGAAGTTTGCACCCGAGAGTGATGTAATTCTACCCACATTTGATTGACCAAAGCAAGTCACATCGTCACTCCCAACTTCAAGCTGTAAGGAAGTGAAAGCACCAAACTACCAGAAGCGTTTGGTACCTAACATTAATGTCAGCTACCACAGGAGGGCATCAGCATACCTACTGCAGAGGACTTATGGAGACCACCCTAGGTTTTCCACTTTTTGTTAGGAAAGAACAATTTCCTGTTTTGATCACTACCTAAAAAAAAAAGGCCTCCCTACTGTACAGACATCAGGAACTTAATAATTATATCCTGTGTCACTATCAAATGTTTCCCAGGAGTTTTGTCACTATGTGGGGCCAGTAGTTCTGTGGTGGACTTCTTTTAAGATATCTCCTCAACTAGAAACAATCCCCCTTTTTCTGGTAATTGTCCATTCCTTGATCCACAGAGGTGATCACGCTCCTGGTGAACGTCATCACCTGTAAGCTGGCTATGATTGTCCTGGGGAGGAGGGCACCTGATTCAAGTTGAGTCAATTATAGCCTCTTCTCTGGGATTTTGGAATTGGAATGATTATGGATTTTTAGTCTGTCTCCGGGCAGCTGGAATTGTATCATATACTTGGGAGTAGTTGGTAGGCACATTTCCCACTATATTACCTGGAATTAGAGAAAATAAGTTTGCAGGGAGAGTCCCACTGGCTCCCCTTGCTCTCCTTCCAACCCATCCAGAAGCCCAGCTGGGTTCTTGCCCTTGGCCTTTGAGAGACCCCTCCCCCATGCCTCCTAAAAGCCAAAGGCCCCTTTTATTTTCTTTATGCTGACCTGATGGGTTACTGATACTTGCAGCCAACAAACTTCTTGGGACTCCTTTGCCTCTGGACCCTGACACAAAAAGTTCACAGATGTAGCTCATTCCAATAAAGTAGAGGTCAAGTCGCATCAACTATATGTCTGGCAGTTTCTTTCCTGCTTGAGGAAGCTCATTGGAATGTGAGTGCATGCAAGTGACATTATTATAGGGATCACCTGGAATCTGCTTAATTTTTTAAAGAAAAATAATTTGCTTCTGTATTAGTCTGTTTCATTTGCTTATAACAAAATATCTGGAACTGGATAATTTATGAGAACACAAAATTTATTGCTTACAGTTTTAGAGGCTAGGAACGCTTATGGTGAGGGCTTTCTTTGGTGGTGGCTTTACAGCAATGCAGGGGTCTCACATGGCAGGAAATAGTGGAGCAGAGAGAGAGAGACTCTCATGTACTCTCCTTTTAAAGCCCTGAGAACCATGTCCCTGGCCACTATTACTAATCCATTCACTACGGCATGGTCCTACAATCTAATCACCTCTTCAAGGCCCCACCTTTCAGTTACCATATTAGGACTTCCCACCCTCTCAACACCATCACAGTAGGACCAAGCCTCCAACACATTAAATTTTTTTGGTTTAATTAATGTTTACGAATGAAGGAAAACATCACAAATTGAATTTAAAGTTAATTGATAAGGAACAAATTTAACACACAAAGATTAACATCCTTAATGCATAAAGAACTCTTAAAAATGAATTAGAAAAATCTTAATGAAATTTGGTGAAGGACATGAGCAGACAACTCACACACCCAAAAGAAACACAAGTGGCTAATAAATACATTCTAAGATGTTCATAGAAATGGAAATTGAAACAGAAAAATCACATTTTTCATTTCTCAAACTGAAAACATGATACTGTATTACTGGTGCTATGAGAGAAACAATGTCAAAATCTTCTAGTATAAGAATAAATTGGTAAAACTATTTTGAAGAACAGATTGGACTTATAAATAAAAGTCTGAAATATTCATACACTTTCAGCCAATTATCCTACTTCTTGAAACCATAAGCAGATAATCAAAGTAAATATATATCTTTTTAATATGGAAGGTAGTTATATAAAGGTAAAAAAATTAGGAACAAACTGAATGTCCAATAATATGAGAGTGGCTAAATAAATTATGGATCACTATAAAATGTAATATAATGCAGTTATTAAAATAATAACTTTGAAGAGTATTTAAGACAAATTTTCAAGATGTAATATTAAGTGAATTGTCTGCTCATGTCTTTCACCAAATTTCATTGATTTTTCTAATTCATTTTTAAGAGTTCTTTATGCATTAAGGATGTTAATCTTTGTGTGTTAATAAAAAGAAAGATCTCAAACCAACAATCACCTTTGCACCCTAGGAGATTAGAAAATGAAGAGCAAACTAAGACCAGACCTAGCAAAGGAAGTAAATAATAAAAATTAGAGCATAAATGAAATAGAAATAGAAAAAAAAAATAGAGAAAATCAATGAAACCAAAAGTTGGTACTTTGACAAGATCCGCAAGATTGAGAAAACTTTACCTAGATGGACTAAGAAAAAAGAAAGAAGACTCAAATAACTAAAATCAGAAATGAAAGAGGGGTCTTTACAACCAAATTTATAGAAATCAAAAGGGTTATAAGAGAATACTATGAATAATTGTTGGTCAACAAATTAGATAATCTAGATCTAGTATTGCCATTATGGAAAACAGTATGGGGGGTTTTCAAAAAACTACAGATAGAACTACCATATGATCCAGCAATCCCACTACTGGCTGCATATCTAAAGGAAAGAAAATCAACATGTTGAAGGGATACCTGCACTCCCATATTCATCGTGGCGCTATTCACAATAGCCAAAATATGGAACCAACCTAAATGTCCATCAATGGATGAAAGAAAATGTATATATACACAATGGAATATTTCTCAGCCATAACAAACAATGAAATTCTTCCATTCACAGCAACATGGATGAGCTTGGAGAAAATTATGTTAACTAAACCATGAACAGAAAGAAATAGTGCATGCTCTCACTCATATGTGGAAGCTAAAAACATTGATCTCATAGAAGTAGAGAGTAGAATAGTGGTTACTAGAGACTGGTAGGGGGAGGGGGAGGGAAAGATGGGGCGATGGTAGTCAGTGGATACGAAACTGTAGAGAGAAAGAGTAAACTCTAGTTTTCTATGGCAATATAGACTACATTCAACAACCAGTTATTGTGTGATTTCAAGCAGCTAGTGAGAGGATTTTGAGTATTCCCAGCGCGAAGAGGCAACAAATGTTTGAGGGGATGGATATGCTAATTAACCTGATATGAGCTTTGCCCACTGTATTATAAGTGTACCCAAATATCAATTATATTCCATAAATATATAATTAGCATGGGCCAACTAAGAAAAAGGTAAAAAAAATGGAGCAACATATTCTATGTATACTCTCATTTATTCAAGAAATATTTATTGAGTATCTGAACATGTCAGCCCATGTTCCAGATGCTGTGGATGAGCAAAACAAAGTTCCTGTCCTGAGGAACATTACAGAGGATATTCAGCTCACAGGGACTAGGCAGAAAAGTAAAGCAGGACCAGAGGATAGAGAGTGGTGGGGGTTGGGGCTTGATATTTTAGTAGAGTGGTTTGGGAAAATCTTTCTGGGGAGGTGACTTTTGAATAGACATTTGGAGTGAGGGCACACACCTTTCTGATATCTGGGGGAAGAAACACCAAATGCAAGGTCCTGAGGTAAGAGTGAGCCTCTATGTTCCAGGAGCAGGTGTGAGGCTGGTATGGCTGGAATGGAGTGAGAAGGTGGAGTGGGAGGAGACGCAGTTAAGAGAGGTGGAGGAGGGTAAGTGAAGGATACGATCTTAGAGGCCCTTGAAGAACATTTTCTGGTTTTTACTCTAAACGAGATGGGAAGCCATTGGAGGCTTTAGCGGAGGGGAGAAACATGTTTTGACTTAGGTTTTAACAGAATCTCTCTGGCTGCTGTGTTGTGAATAGGCTCTCTGAGAGCAGACTGGAATCAGGGAAAACAGGGAGGAGGCTATTGCAATATTTCAGGAAAGAGAAGAAGAGGGTATTTTATTTTACTTTTTTTTTTCCTTTTTGTCTTTTTTCGTGACCGGCAACGGGATCACAACCCTCGGTGTCGCGCCCTCACCGCACTCAACCAGTGAGCGGACCGGTCTCTATATGGCATCCGAACCCTCGGCGGGAGCGCCACCGCGCTCTCAAGCACCGCACTCTACCGAGTGTGCCACCAGGCCGGCCCAAAAGAGGGTATTTTAAAGGTAGAGCTGACAGGCTTTGCTAATGGATTGCATGTGGGATATAATAGAAAGAGAGGAGTCAAAGATGACTCCAGTGGTTTGGCCTGAGCCACCAGAAGGACTGAGTTGACATATGAGGTGGGAAAGGCTGTGAAAGGAGCAAGTAAAGGGGCAAGTTTCACTGTTTGACTCTGGATATGTTAAGTTTGACACATTGCTCACACTTATGTATGTGTTCAGTAGTTTTTAGGATCAGAAGATTCTAATGCAACCCGAAGTTAAAGTCAGCCTTATTAATTCAACACCAAGCACTGTGCAGGAAGCTCCTTTCAATCATCCTGTTGGTTTAGTTACTACTATTTCACTGCCCTTTTATTGATGAGAGATTAATATGTCCAAAGTCACTCAGCCAATTATTAATCTGCCAGATTAATGCAGTTCTGGGATTCCGACCCAGGTGCGTCAGACTGTAGACCTCTTGCTGTTTATTAATCAGTGGATTCTAAAGGTGGGGACCGCTTTCTCAGCATATTTGCTACAGACTTGGGTTCCCTAACAAAAATGGTGCCAGGAACACGTGACAAGAATTCAGAAAAAAGCCCACCCCAACCCAGGCATAACAGGTTACAAAAGCTAGCAAGAAAGTACATTATTGGACTTGAGGAGGCTGGCTAATGTTTGAAAACTCAAGTACTAAAGATTTAATGTTAAGAAAGCGGTGATCAGAAGTTTTTGTTTGGGTTATTATTATTTTTAAGAAATAAGATAATAAAAACTGCAGTGAAGCCTTGGTGGGATAAAAGAAAGATCAACTTCCAGGGGATGCTTGTTGGGAAACACTGGACGGGGGAGCGGAGGCTGACTGGGCCCCCGCCCGTCCTACGTCCTTTTGAAAATGTAGCCTGGTGTGGCCTTCCTTAGGTGGTCCTCTAGAAAGACCGGGATATTTTGTACAAAAGCCGAGAACCACTAGAGCCGTAGCATCCGCCCCCACCTCTGCCGCCGTCCGCTTCAGCCTCCACGCGGGAAGCGTGGGGCGGGCGCTCGCGCATGCGTCCGGGACAAGTCCGCTCCCGCGACGTCAGGGGGCTCGAGCCCGCTCAAAGCCCCGCCCCCCGAGCGCCAGAGGCGACCTGGGAGGGGGACCCCGGGCCACGCCCCCAGCCGAGCAGAGCCGAGCGCCTCCGAGCACCGCCAAGCCGAGCCGAGCGTTCCGGAGTCG
>NW_007732706.1:12268-108731 GCF_000696425.1 Galeopterus variegatus
GGCCCAGCCACAGGCGCCGCCGCCGCCGCCGCCGCCTCTGCCAGGTGAGCGCCCGCCGCGGCCCGCCGGCCCTGTGTGCCCCCGCGGCTGTCAGTCCCTGGTGTCTGTGTGTCTCCCTGCCTGTCAGCCCCTGTGTCTGCGCGAGCTCCTTCTCGTCACGCCTGGCCCCCAGGCCGGCCGCAGTCCCCCTCAGCCCCCTCCCGCCCGCTGCCCCCGGTCTTTCTGTCAGCCGCCAGCCACCCCCTGCTGGGAGGCTCCGCCCCTTCCCCCCGAGGCCCCGCCCTTCGCCCATCTGTCATCACCCCCCTGCTCCGGCGTCCCGGGGTTCGCGGGCTCAGTGTAGCCCCGCGGGCCACACAGTTGCGAAAGGAGCAGAAGGGGGAGGTGGAGGGAAGACCCGTCTGACCGTGTGAGTGCGCGTCCGGTGTGCGCCCCGCGTGTGCACCCGGGAGCCCGGGAGGCAGATGCTGGGCGCCTGCGAGCCGCTTGCTTCCACTCCCGTGGCCCGTTGCACGGTGCTGGGAGGTGGCAGCCCATGCCTCTGGTGTAAAGAACGTTAGCTCAACCAGGGGAGGCCGCTGAGTCAGGACTCGAACCACTCGGGGTACAGTAGCAAAGGGAATTCTGGGACCCTTGTTTGCCCACGCTAAAACTCTACACGTGGGCCCCGGGATCCCGGATGCCGTGCATAGGGTGTGAGTGGAGTTTGGGGCCTGATAAGCCTTCCCAGTCTGGGATTTTCATTCAGAGAAGCCTGTTGGAAGTGACTGAGGAGTGGGTGGGATGTGGGGCTTAGGTGGAAAGTGTTTGCGAGCTTGAGTCATTTTGAGTTGCATGGTTTGCATTTCTGAGCAGTGATTGCCCTGGGCTTGTGCCCTTCGAGACTTGGGGGTGGGATGGGGGGGTTAGGTAGAGGAGGACGGAGGACAAACTTCTTTGTTTCTGTGTCATGTGAACACATAACATATTTATCTAGATATCCTAAATGTTTATTTACGAGGCGTCCACACATCCTCAATTTAAAAAAGGATCACAGTAGTTTCCATTTATACTTGTTCTTGTACGTTGTTATCTTGATGTTCTTTATTTGTGGTAATTCGTATTGCAATATTTCAAAGCTGAGAGAAAATACGTCCTAAAACAATCGGTATTTTGCTTGATAATTCTCAACTTTGGTGAAAGAACCAAAGGCGCACTTCATGAGCTGGAACAACTTTTTCGGGCTTAATTTGTTTCTAAGAGAAATACAGTGGAAAAATCCAGAAGCAGCAAAATAGTATCAAAGAGACTTAGGAAATGAATGAAAAGGGCCCTTCTGTTGCTGCCTTGGAAAGATGGTATCAAAGTGGCTGTAGAGGACAGAACTAATATGTAATGATAAACATATTAACCAAGTTAGTTTTGTGACCTTGATACATTGAGCTGTGCTTGATTTGTGCAGTGGTTCATGACAGGCAAACATTGCATGGGAAGTGTGGTAATTTTCAGAAAAAATGTTCCTCATGTTGTTTTTGTTCTTTCTTCTTTTTGAAGTAAGATTTCAGACCAGGGCAGTCCCATGGTGGAGTGGTGGTTGGTTTGTTTGTTTGTTTTTAAACATAACGTTAAAAATTACAAAAGTAATTCATGTTTAAGGCAGAAAACTTGAAAAACAAGAAAAGCATAAGAAAAAAAAAATAAACCCCACAAACTGTAGTAAACCATCATTTGGTATTTATCCTTTTCATCTTTTGTTCCCATGTATACATGTTTTTCCTTACAAAAATGCTACCATACTATATAAGACTTACTGTATGTTTTTCTTTTTTACTTCTTAATAGGTTACGAGAGATATGTCTCGGTTTTACGAGTTAGGAACTTGTGTTCCCTTTGTGATCCTTTTAAAAAGTTAGATCATGTAGGTCCTCTGCTTAGAGCCTTCCAGTAGCTTCTCATATTAAAGGAAAATCTGAAGTCCTTGTAGTGTCCTACCAGGCTACCTCCCTGTCCTCAATTCCAGTCTTGCCAGGTGGATCTCTGCTATTTCTTAAAAACTTCAAGCATATTCTGGCCTCAGTGTCTTTGCATTTGCTGTTCTCTGCTTAGAATCCCTGGATATTATCATGGTTGACTCCCTTACTTCTTCAGGTCTCTGCTCAAATACAACCTTGTCAGGATTTCCCTGACCACTCTATGAAATGCACCTCATTCCCCTGTCCTCCTTACCCTGCTTTACTTACCACCACTTGACATAACATATTTATTTGTTGATTTATTTTATCTCTCTCCCTCATTAACCCAAGAAGTGTGAGACTTTTGTTACTGATATAACCTCATGGCCCAGAACTGTGCTTGGCCCCATTGTAGGTACTTAACATTTGTTGAATGAATGAACAAATTAATGAATGCTCATTATCCATTTATTCATGTGACCTTGTTGGTAGCCTTTTAGGCTTATTGCTATATCATGAGGTGGAATACAATCTCTTAAAAAACAGGATATTCCTCTCCTTTCCATATCTGAGAAGAATTTTACAAAGTGAAGCTTACGATCTTAAAAAGAATTACAGTCTTAATTTAACTTGAACAATTGAAGAAAGGAACATTTTTGGCAAATGTTACTGGCTTTTCTTCTTATGTATTATCCCTGTGTCACATTGGAAGTCTTTGAAAAATGTCAAGTGTCCCAGTTATGTTTAAAATTGTGATTTAAATTTGGTAGTTCTTAGTGATAATATAAGCATCAAGAGCTTAGTGGGTTTTTTTTGTGTCAACAGATTCCCAGAGATATAATTACAGCTTTAATGTGTTTTCCTTTAGGGAGTAGCTGTTATATTTACTTATATTCCTGGCAGTTCTATTCTTTTCATCTCCCTGCTTATCAGTTTTTGGATGGAATAACAGGTATACTTAAAGTACTTTTTTTTAAACACTTTAAAATAAATCCTTGACTTTGTGAATATTTTGCGTCTCTCGTGTAATTCTTGAATTGTTTTGAAAGTACCAGTTTCCTCTTTCAAGATGAAACAACATCTGTAGTAAAATGTATAATTGCATTTTCATTTATAAGGAGAGGAAAAATTGTAGCTCGGGGCAGAATTTTCACAGAGAAGATATAATGTGAATGTACGCTTTTTAAAGGTTTGAATTTCAGGTTGGCTACTTTTAATTTTAGTGAGCTTTTGAAAAAAGAGTGCTTTTTTTCCTCTTAAAGAACAGGATTCCTTTGAACACAATCCAAACAGAGACCTTCAAAAACTTTTTGTTTTTCCTGCTCCAAATGTATAAGAATACTTAAGTGAAAATATTCTTTTAAAGGCCTAAAGGGGATGTGTTAAGGATTTGTTTTTATTTGTTCCACAGGCATTTATTGAGCCCATATTCAGGGCAGTTCTAGGTGTTTTTGCGTGGGCTACATTACCATGTTTAATTTTAGATTACCAACCTGATTTCTTATTACAGTATTTCTTTTCTTTTCTCGCTCAGCTTCCTCCCTTCTCTCATCATAATCTCTCCCTAAATGATCTCATCCATTCCCAGGACTTTAATACCCTCTGGATGCAGATGATTTCCTCCTTTATGCCTCCTTCCCATTCTCTGGTTCCCCACTTGCATTTTCAGGTACGGCCTTCCTGTTATCTCTCCTTGCAGCCTCACAGGATCTCAGACTTCACAAGTCCAAAACAGAGCTCTCAATCTCCTTCTCAAACGTCTAAATTTATGTTCCTCATTCCTGACCCCTCCCTCCCCACCCCCAGCCTTCCAAGTCTCAGCGTCATTACTGTCCATTCATTTTTCAGGCCAGGCACCTGAAAGTTGTCCTTGATTCTTCCTATTTCCTCACCCCACATCCAATCAATTTGTCAGTGTGGCCTTTCGGTCTAGCCTCCAGAATATCTAAAATCCCTCCTTTCCTCCATCTTCCTAAACCAGCCACCCTGCTCTTTCAGCCAGGTAACTGCCCCTGCCTCCTAGTTGGTTTCCCAGCTTCCACTCTTGCCTTCTTCCGGCACATTCTCCTCACAGCAGCCAGAGTGATTCTACTAAAAAGCAGACTAGAGCGTGCCATCCTCTGCTTAGTGACTTCTTGCTGCACTTAGACTCATATCCACAGTTACTCTGAGGCGCCTGGCCCTTGTCTCCCTCTCCAAGCTCTGCTCCTGCTCACCATGCTTGTCAGGTTGGGCACTGTCAGTTCTTCAAACATGCCAAGTTCTTATCCTTCTTTATACAGACCCTTCCCTCTGCCCAGCACTCTTCCACTGGCTCTTCTTGTAGAAAGATCTTTCTCAAACATCCAGTGTCAGCTGCAACATATCCTTCTCAGAGTAGGCCTTCCCTGATCAATCCTTCTGTAGTAGCTTCCTCTCCTTTGTCCTCTGTCTCAGTACATGTCCATTTCCTGCTTGGCACCTCACCAAACTTCCAAGTATTTCATTTACATATTTGTTTCCTTCTTTATTGTCTATTCCCCCGATAGACTGCAGGATCTATGAGGGCAGGGACAGCCTTGTCCTGTGTATGGTACAGCCCTGGCACCCAGTGCTCTGCCTAGAATACAATAGGTGCGGGGCCTCAAAACATTTTGAATAACAATTATTATAACAGCTAACTTTTTTTTTTTTTTGAGACTCATTTTGTACCAGGTCCACTGCTAAGTACATTTGCACAGTATCTCTAAATCTTTGGGAAAACCCAGTGAGATAGTGATGATAATTACATTACCATTTCTATTTTTTAGCTAATAAAATTGAACTTAGAAAAGTTAAGTAATTTTTAAAGTTACACAGCTAAGAAAGTGGTAGTTAGAATTTTAATCTACATAATCTCACTTTAGAACCTTTCCTCTTATTCATTACTGCCTTCTGTATGAATGTAAGAATGAATGAATATGAAATATGCTGTAATATTAATATTTGATGGTTCCTCATGTTTGTGTTTCTAAGCATAGATGGGAACATATAAACTAAGAACACTTGGGTTAGGGTGTTCTCCTGGAAAGTTTCTGTTAATAACCACTATGCCAAAGCACATAGATTAGTTTGCTTTTAGGCTCTGTGTTTTAATTCTACCTTTGCCACTTTCTAGCTGTAAGCCCTTGGGGAAATTACTTAACATGTCTAGCCTGTTTTTTCAGCTGAAATGGAGAAAAATAATAATTCTTATCTCGCAGGGTCTTGTGAGGTGCAGAATTATACACAAAAACAATCAATGTTAACTATTAATATCATAAAGAAAGAAAAAAACCCTCAGGAAAAGATCTGTAGCCCCATCAACAAACTAGAGTTTCGGTAAGAGTGAACAACAGACAATAACTAACTTAGTATTCCCTTCACTGATCATGGTTTTGGATTTATAAAAGTTACCAGGAAATTGACTATTTGTCCTAGGATTTATAATTATTCTTTTGATATATGGCAACTTTATGTTTGGATTTAAGCTTGTTAAATGCTTGTGAGATAACATTACTTCTTTCTGTCTTCTTTTTAAACTCTTCCCCATTTTTCAAAGAATTACCAAGGTAGAGAGCTCTTTTAAGAAAATGGCCATACTATTTTATTTTCCTTTCACTAGAAAGATACTCACCATCATACTCTTTACTTAAGTAATGCTTACCACCAGGGAGCTTACTTCAAGTAACCAAGTGAACAATGGTCCCAGTTCAGGCACGATGGGCTTGGCAGTCCTCGTGATGGAATATCTGGGCACAGTTGTATTTTCTGGTGGGATGGCTTATGAAAGAGTGCCAGTCTGGTGGCTTCCCACATCTCTGTGAGGTTGTTTGCTAAGAATAAGTGAGAAGAGGTTGGAGGGAAAATGAGGAAGTTTGATGTACAATTGAGATCAGGAAAAGGGAGAATGAACTTAAGACAATGTCCATGATCTTTAAGCAGTATGCAGGCCTGCATTGAGAAAGGAGACCGTGGATTGATTGGAGCACCAGTGGCTTTCAGCTGCCTGGTTTTAGGCATTTAGTTGGATTGATCCAACTAAGAAAGCATTTAGTTGGATTGATCCAGGGTTGGGGTTTACTGGGGGTGAGCAGCAGTAGGACAGTGGAGCAGGAGAACTGAGGGTATTGGCCAGGGAGTGATTAATGTGATGGGTCATGGTGTCTAGACTGGATGGGAGGAGAAAGGACCAGAGGTGTTGTTGAAGTCAAAGAATGGGCGTATTGGAGTGATGCAGTAATAGAAAGATGTGGTTAGAGAGGGACATGTGAGTGGAATATTTCAGAGTTGGAGCAATTAATTACTGGGCATGACAGACTCCTGTGTTTTGCCGCAGACATGGATAGCTGAAATGAAGTGAACTCGCTGAAACTGGCTGCAGTCAAGAAGGTCAAGTAACTGAGAGGCTGGAGTGTTGTTTGGGTCATCCTTGTGGTTAGAAAAGCCATCAGAAATATAGCAGATACTTGGGGTGGAGAAAGGGAAGGTAGGCCAAGTTTTCAGCAAATGAGATGGGGTCAGAGGTTCCAGCAATGAGAAGAGGTGTTAGGCCAGCCTGCAAGGAGTCTCAAAGGACATTCAGCCTGAGAGAGATGGAAAAGCAGTGACCTGGAAGATTTATTCGTTGCCAGGTCACTCTGGAAGGGGTTGGACTTGGCCCAGGTTCGTTATGCTTCTGAACGAATCCCAATTCAAGAGGGCAGCACTGGTGTCACGTAGTATTGTGTTTCTAAACTTGTTCATGAAAATCATCTGAGGGTATGTGTTAAAAATACAGATTCCAGGCTCTATCGCAGGCCCACTGTACTAGAATCTCTAGGAGAGGAGTCTGAGAATGTGTATTTTAACACTCCCAGTCCCTCTGCTCCGCCCAGCACCACCACCCTACACACACACAGTCCTGGTAATTCTTTATAATTATGCAAGTTTCGGAAATGTGGCTGCAGTGGTTAAGAACATGGGATCTGGAGGCTGACTGCCTGGGTCTGAAGGAGGTGAGACTGATGGCAGTGAGCCTTAGCCCATTACTCTTAAGAGTTTGGCTTTCCAGGTCTACCTGATATCAGAAGCAATGAATTAAGGAATGCTTCATTAGAGGCAAACGCACTGACAACAGCAAGAAGGGACAGCTTGTAATGACAGAAGCAGAAACTGTGTGCAAAATAGTTCAAAGTTTAGCAGTTTGGGGATATTCATGTAGAGGAAAAAGTCCTGTTTGCCTCAATGGTCTCTGAATACATTAATTCTAATTATTATCCTGTTCAACAGGAATAGGTCAAATAATGGTGTTGTTTGTTTGGAACAGCCGAGAAGGAAGTCATGCAATTTAGGAAAGCTTTCCATTACAAACTAACATGTTTTGATTTAGTTATCCATAAAATTGACTTATATGACACAATTCTATCTCTGAAGATACTGGAATAAAAAAAAGATTTACTCAATGACAAGCCAAAGACAAGAACAGTTATTATCCGAAAGGGTCTGTATATACGAGTATGATGAGATACTTAATATCATGATACCAGCAACCCTACTGCCCCATTCTCCCTATTTTTACTGAGAAAATTCTTTCTTTTCCATGACAAGGAAGAGGAATCCTGCAAAAGAGTGGCTTTTTGGGAGGGGACTTGGAGTTAGCTGTTCTTGGCTGATCATCTAGAATCCCCCTATTGCTATTAAGGAAGTTTTGAGTTTGAGTTGCAGTATTTAAAATACTTAAAACTATACTACCACCTCATTTATCAACCCCACACTAAAGCTTTGGGAAAAGAATGTTGTCAGTGCTGTTAGAAATGGTTGCTATGGACCTTGAGCCTGAACTTGATTTGCTCTATCATATGTTCCATTTCTTCTTTCCTCTTAGACTGAGAACCCTGGCTTTAAAACGGAGAACTGGGAAGCGTCTCAGTTGCATTCCAGTCACCTACCACATCCTTCTACTTGCTGTCTCTTCTCAGTGAACAGCAGGGAGCTAGCTGAATGTATGTTGTGAGGCCTGGAGAATGTGGCTGTGAAGATGTAGCAATGCCAACTCAACCAGAACTTTCAGTTCGCAAGTCGAGATTTTTAAAGAGTCATTCCCTTTTAGAAAAACATGTTCTTCTAAAGCTGAGGAATACCGAACAGAGCCAATGAGTGCTTCGATGATAGTAACATGTTCTCTAATCTCACGCTTTTCCTCCCTACAGAGCTCAGGAACCCTTGAAGCCTCTGTTGTATTATGGTACTCTTTATAATGTTTGAACCACTAAGAGTACTCAGTTTGTGAAGGGTTCGTATGGCTGCTGTGAACTAGGCACCTTAGGGTTAAAAAGGAAGGTCCTGGTGGATCCCCATACTGGCCAACCACAAAAAAAAAAAAAAAAAAAAAAAAAAAAAAAAAAAAAAAAAAAAAGAAAGAAAGAAAGAAAAGGAAAAAGTCTCTGGACTCAAGAAACTTATTAAAAGTAAGAAAGGTTTTGTTTAAATCTTAAACCTCAAGTGGACCGTGCTATGTGCTGTGAGGGTGGTATGAGCTTACTTCAAAATGTTCTTGGAAAAATAAAATTAAAACATAATACAAATCTTTACATGAACTTTTTGAAGTAACCTCATATAATCAAAATGTTGTAGGATTACAGATGAAAAGGAGGTTATTTCTCGTGCTGAGTGGAAGTGGCAAGAGGGGACTAGAGACTGTCCAGAATGTCTCATTCCTTAATTATTTTAGGTAACTTACTTGTTTCTGTACTTAACATATGAAGCATTAAGGAGTGTATGTTGGTGAAGGGCTTTTATGGAAGCATAACTGAAAATGATCTTGGAATCATAGTGGATATCTGAAAGAACTGGAAATATAGTATTGTGGTGGTAAATAGAAGACCAGAATGATATTGGAACATATACGTTTAGGAATTGGGGGAAGATGGAGCTCTAAGTGATGTTAGTGAGGTCTTCGTAGGAAAAGACTAGACTGCCAGGTTAGCAGGCCTCTTTAATACCAGCATCCCACTTCTGAGTATCTTTCTCGGGGATGGTTGGCCGTGTGGCAGGAGAGCACTGTGGGGTGGGGCCATAGTACACTGAAGGAGGCCAGCTGCTCCTCATTCTCCTTTGCTTCAGCATGGCTAAGCACAGAAGGTTTTACAGAAAGGCTGTGAAGCTGTGCCCAGAGTGGCTCTTCCTGCTTCAGGCTCTGGGCGCCTGGTTCTTGGGCTTGGCCTGCCTCAGAGCTGCATCTTCTTGCCACAGAGTGGATTCTTTCTCACTGATGTGAATCCCTGTGGGTGAGTCCTCACTCCTATGGCAAGCCTATTTCTTGCCATGGTAGGTTAGCTATGGCTGGACCATTGTGCCAGTCTTGCAAGTGGTCATTGTTATGTCTGAGACCTTGCATCCAGTTTTTCCTTTCTCATGTTAAGGCTCTGTTTTTACCCTTCCACCTGCCCCCTTGATTCCACTCTTAATTTTCTAGGAGGCTGAAAAACATACCACTTGCTACCATTTTTGCTGAAACAAGGCCCTGGCCCACAATTCTAATCTCCTTGGGAATCAACATGTATGGTTTAGAAAAGATAGCATTTCCTTTTTGTTTATTCCTGATAATGCCAGTAGCATGTATTTATTTATTCTTCAATAGCATTTAAAAAGCCACAATATTTGGCAATGCTGTATGCCCCATTTTACCATACAAGTGATTAAAGCCACTCTAAGAAAATGAATTCAGCAATTCACCAAATAATGTACTTATTGTTTGCCTACTATGTGTCAAATACTATGCTAGACACCAATGGGGAAATCAGACATGGTCTTTCTCTGGCCTCATAGCACTTGCGTTTTTTTTTTTCTTTTGAGATAAGGAGTTTTGAACTGCATTGTTCCTTTTTTGTTCTGACCTCTCATTGTAGGTATTTTCTGTAGCAACCTAGACAAGACCCTTAATCTTTCTGAACCTCAGTCTACTCATAAAATGTCACCTTTTCTTTGCCATATCAACTTCACAGGGTTGTTGAAACATTCAAATAAAGTATTGGAATGGATGTGCTTCTGTCTGTGTGATGGTCCTCATTCAGTCATAGGTGTAGTGATCAGGAAATTCTGGCAAATGAATGCCCTAGAAGGGCTATGTCTTGCTTTGTAGCATAGCCCTTGTTCGAGTCCTGATTCTTCCTCGTGATGACTCATTCAGTGCCTTCCACATCCTGTTGTCCCATTCTCATATAATAGCATCTTACTTTATACCCAGTTGGCCATTAGCCAACACTTGTTCAGCTTCTGCTGTGTGACAGACTTATGCAAGATGCTGGTGGTATGGAGGTGAGAGGGTCAAAGCCTGTCTCCAGGGTCCCTGTCAAGTAGCGGGGGAGCCCAAGACTGAAACAGCAATTCTGGGCTGTTCTACAAATTTTGGACTTGTCAGCCCCTACAATTGTGTGAGCACATACACACACATATACACACACACACATGCACACATACATTGGTGTGTTTCATATTGGTTCTGTTTCTCTGGAGAACCCTGACTGATATAATACTCAATAAATGAGCTCATTATTGATGCAGAAAGAGGAGGAGCAAATGTGGTAAATAAGATGCATATTGTGGTTTTTGCCATGTTAAGTTTGAAGTGCCTCTGGAATTCAAGTAGAGATACCAGCAGGCAGATGTAGCTGGGATGGGAAGACCCACATGACTGGTCTGGACTGGAGATATGTAAGTGTGGAAGTCACCAGTGTGTAGCTGTCAGTTGAAGCTATGTTTGTGGATGATTTCAAACAGAGAGAGTATAGCATGTAAGGTAAGAGGAAGTATGGAACCCCGGAAAACACTAATATTTAGGGGGCAGGTAGAGGAAGAGGAGCCTATAAAGGAAATCGAGAAGTAGACATAGAGGAGAAAGATCAGGAGAGAGAGGGTCATGGAAATCATGGTCATGGAGGGGAGAATTTCAAAAAGGAGGGAGTGCCATAAAAGGGTCAAGTAAGAGGAATGTTGGAAATTTCCCATTGAATTTATCTCCTAAGAGTATTGTTGGAGGTGACTGTTCCAGTGTCCCACAACTGCATTACAGTGGGTGGAGTAGAGAATCCGTGATGATGGAGTGAAGATGCGTGTCAGCTGCTGCTGCTTAAAGGAGTTAGTTCAGCTATGAAGTGTGAAAGGAGAATAGGCTTCCTGAGAAAGGGGTGATTTCAGGAAGAGAGGAGTTCTAGCAATGTTCAGAGGCTGAGGAAAGGAAGAACCAGAAGAAAGGAGGAAGGCAGAGATTAAAGGAAGAGAAAGGATGAATGACTGGGCAGGTCTCTCCCATGGATGGAGGGACATGCACAAGGGATGGGTAGTAGCATTGCGGGGGAGGGATGCCTCTTCTATTTGGCATTGTGGAAAGAGGGAAGGCTTTGTCGACATAAAGAGAAGTCTATAGAAGGTAGGGGGCTGGAAGTTTTGCTTTTGTAAAAGCTCTATTTTCTTTGTGAAGTGGACCTTTGGCACCAACTGAGAGCCAAGAGGAAATGATGCAGTAAGGTCTTTGAAGACAAAGGAGAACGTATAAAATTACTGCTGTGGAGCTTGGAAGTGGAAGTCGATTATTGCTCCCCATTGTCTGTTGAATGAAAGTTATACTCCACAGTCCAATGTTTATAAATTCCTCTACAATTTGCCTTTAATCAATTCTACCAGACTACCTGTCTTTTTTGTTTCATTCTAGCACCTCTGTACGTCAGCCAAGAGTTTCTCAGATGTAGCACCTAGAATGTGGCTTTGAGAGACTAGATGCTGGAGTCAAAATGACATTGGTCCATGAGTCAGGAGTCCTGTGGTCTAGTCTTGGCTCCTCCATTTACTAGTTATGGGACCTTGTACGTGCCTTAACTTCTCTGTTTCTTCATTTGTAAACTGTTAATAATAATAACAATAAGTGATGATGACAATGGTGTGTCAAATGAGAAAACATATTTTGAAGTACTTTGAAGAGGATAAATGGAGGTGGTGTGATTAGGCCATGCCTAATTTTAGCTCCAGGCTTTTGTATAAACTTCTTTACCATGAGAGTCCTCCCACTTCTCTCCAACTGTCTAAATTCAGCCTGTATTACATAGAGAAATGCTAGCTATTGTAATAGATAAACACTGCTGAAACCTCAGTGGCTTAAAATGGTAGACATTTTTGTGCTCATTGAAAATCCAGTCTGCCATGCATGCTCTGGCATCTTCAAACCATGGTTTCCAAGGTTGCCCTGGGTGTCGATGGCCAGCCTGCAGCACGGGGGAAGAGATCAAGAGTGGAAGACTGTCTGGGAGGCTTTTATCCACCGTGCCTAGGGTGGGTGCTAGTGACTAAGGCCAAAGGAAGGATGGTTGAGAAGAGGCATCTACTGGATGGGAGATGAATTTGGAGTGTGTGGGTGGTTTTTTTTTTTTTTTGCACAGAATGGTAGGGGGCTCTCTGGGAAGAGTGGGGCAGGACCTTTGCAGCTCCAGGATGGAATGGAGAGGCCAATCTTCCTGCCTCAATGGACAGAGCTTAGGAAGGGCTGAGGGGCCTAGGACTGGTTCCTTGTGAAGGCAAGTGATGTAAAGGTGGGAGCGAGGCCCCGGGATCAGGGGTGGTGTGGGTGAGAACTGGGTGTTTACACATCTTCTGAGGTGAACTTCCTAACAGCTGAGGAGGCAGATACTGTTTACCTCTTTTAAGACAAGAAAACTGCTGAGATGGTGCCTTGAAAAGGCTACCTGACTAACAGGCAGCACAGAAATGAGCTAGGGCCTGGGTCTTTTGATATCAGAGCTCCTGGCGGTTAGAGCCAGGAAATGTCCCATCTGGAGGGCTGGAAAACCTGAACTCTGAAGGAGTTGGTTTGAGGTGAACCCCAGTGCACAGGGTGGAGGAGGACTTTTGTGGTGGCCTATTCCTTTATAGGTGACTTTATAGGCTGCTTCAGTTGGAGGAGGGAGGGCAAGAGAGGAGCATTTCCAGGGAGAGGGAACAGCCTAAGCAAAGATGCAAAGGCAGGAATGTGCTCAGAGGGTCCAAGAACTGAAAGGAGTGTATTAGTCCATTTCTGTTGCTTATAACAAAATACCTGGAACTGGGTAATTTATAAAGAAAACGACATTTATTGCTTACAGTTTCTAAGGCTGGCAAGTCCAAAGTCCATCTGGTGGTGGTAACAGTGACCCAGCGGTCTCACATTGCAAGATGGTGGAAGCAGAGAGAACACAGAAGAGAGTGGGAAGCCCTTCTACATCTTGAATGGGGATAACTGCCCTTGAGGTTATGTGACTCCCTTTCAGTAGTGGAAAGAGCACTGCGTGGAAAAAAAAAGAAGTCTGAGTTCAAATCTCAGTTCCACTACTTCCTGCTGTATGACCGGAAGCAGTGTATTTAACTCCCCCCAATTACTTTGGGGAAAAAAATGGCGACGGGTCTGGAGCGCCCGCGTCAGGAAACAGCGCTATCCTGAGAGCTGTGTGCTGTGATACCAGAGTATTGACTGCATTTGTAAGATGGTCCGATTTATAGTTTAAAAAGACTACCAAGGCTGTTGTGTGGTGAATAGGTGGAGGGGAGGCCAGAGTATAAATTGAATGTAGTGAGTGAGGGAAAAGGATGAATTCAAGAGGAGATGAGAGTCTGGAGCTCAGAGCAGAGGTTCCGGCTGGAAAATAAAATTTGATCCTGTATTTCCTATTAGCTCACTCCCTGTTCTTAGCCAGCTTTCCTGCGAGTAGCCTTATCCACAGCCTCTGCTTCCTCACCTCCTGCAATTCAGCCCTCTGTGCTCTGGCCTCTGTCACTGCCACTTCCATGAAATGTCTCGGGCAAAGGGCACCTGAGCCCCTTCGTGATTAGGTAAGTCCAGGCCTTTAGCCCTCACCTGACTTGATTTGCATCCATTGAAACTGTTAGCCGTTCCTGCCTTTAAATGCTCTCCTCCTTTGCTCTTCTGTCACTCTGACCCCTTTCTGGTCCCCAAGTCCTCAGACCAGCCCTGAAATGATAGCATTCCCCAGGCTTCTGACCTTGGTGCTCCTGGGGATCCCCTGTGCCCCTCTGCATAGAATGAACCCTCCCCTCCTTTATCAGGCCAACACCTGCTTGCCTTTCCCGCTTCATCTCAGGTGCCCCCTCCTCCAGAAAGTCTTTCTTGACCACTCAGTCTGGGTTAGGCACAACTTTTTCTCCTTTCTCATTTCTCCTGGAGCATAAAGTAGATACCTCTATGATAGATAGCACTTAGCACCTGTTTACTTATTTGTCTCCCCAGTCTAATAGTGCCTGAAGGATAAGGTTACAATGAAATACTCTCTGTGATCTAGGACAAAGATTGCTTTCTCCAGTTCAGGTGGGAAAGCCACACTTTATAATGAAGGTATCTACACCTGATTATATATCCTTTAATAGGGCATTCATTTTTCACTGGGCCTGAAGGCTGGAATTCTGGTATAATATCTTCTGTGAATAGAAGCAATTAATTTAATCAGAAATAATCACCAATTGTCTCCATCTTCTGAAAGGAAAAACATGATTTAAGAATCTGAATTGCTTCAGAAGAGCTTCTAAAGACCTGCATTTCTTGTCTGGTACTTTGGATCTTCATTCCCTTGCTCCCATCTCAAAACCTGTTACATGTTTCTTGTATTTTGTGATTCCACAATTCTGGGTTTGGTATTACAATTGCCTCCATGGTGATGAGCACTAATGTTCTCCTGTGCTGAATTGTGATAGCTGTTAAAGGCAGCAAACAGGCAAATGAAAGATGAGCTTTTGCCTTTAGTATCCTTCCCTCCTGCTAAACATCTCATTGTGTTGAAAGAAAAAGAGAAGATGGGTAGAGACTGCAGTATACACTTAGATTTACAAGTCACATATCTGGAATTTCAGTAAGGTTTTGGGCATTTAATGTCATTAAACTCTCATGCTTTTCTTTCAGACGTCTTTTTCTACTCTCTTGAATTCTTTTTGTCTTTCTCTCAGTTGCAAACCCACTCTACCTTCTTTGGCAGGTGGAACAAAGAAAATAAAATGTTGAATCAATTTCTTCTCAGTGGCTGCGATTTTTAGAAACTTTCTTGATTTTTTTCAGTGTTTAGTTTTTGAGCCTAACAGAGCAAAAAAGCAGTGATGACTTTGACTAAATGGAACTCTTAGCATCATAAGTCAAAATACGACAGGTTGTACTTGTGCCTTTTTGATCTAATGTTGGGCTGATTAATTTATTTTTAAGAAAAAAAATTATGGGTCATTATTTATTTATTTATTTTTAACTAGACTACCTCTCAAGTGGAATAAGACTTCCTAAGTATATGTAAAAGTGGACTAAATTTGAGCCCTCATGTTAACTCTCTCAAGGGTTGGTTGCTATCGGGGTAAGAAATGCTAGCACATATTAGCCGCATGTTATTGATTTCCACTTATGTTTATTTCTGTCATCCAAACAAGACATCAGGATCACAGACTCTCAGATAGGATGAGACCATAGGGTTTTTCAGTATGCCCACTGGTGAGATGCCAACTTTCCTTTATATGTGTGGAACCTCTCTGTTAGCTTAAGAACAGTCTTCCTCATAGGAAACCACAGTCTGTGTCTTGGGAACTTTCACCCACTGACTTACATAGTGAGTCTTTCCCACCATATATAACATATACAGCCCTTCAAGTACTTGAAGAAAGCTATCTCCCCTTTTATCCCCTGAGTCCTTATCTTCAGACTCTGGATCCCTGGTTTCTTCAGGTGTATCCTCCCTCCTTATTCTGCATATGGTGATCCTAACAGATCATCCCAAGATTTTCTTAGCCTTTTCTGGGGGCTCAATCCTTTGTTGAATTTACTCTTGGTTGGGACCCACCCTCATGGAACTCCCCTCTGAGTGTAGGTTCTAAAATGTCTATTTAATGGAATATTTTTTCTCACTGGTCTTACTAGCATAGTTTTATTGTTATATTTTGTTACATTTGTTAATATCATAATATTCTTTCCCCTAAAAGAAAACAAAGGCTTTTAAATCCTGGGGTACAGGTAAAATGCCAGTAAGGTCATAGAATCTTATTTCCAGCTTGAGGAAACTTAACCAACTTCAGTTGGGTCCGATAATAAGAGCTTGCATTGATTGAGCCCTTGCAGCATGCCTGTCACTGTGCCTGGGACTGTTACACATGTCATTTAGTGTAATACAAGTATGGGTTAATAATAATATCATTAATAGTAGCTAGTTTTATTAACCTTGTTTTAATGATGAAGAAACAGAGGCTTAGAAAGGTTGGGGCTTGCTCCATGTTTCACATGTTGCAGTTGTGACCCAGAATACAAATTCTTGATACGCCACTACCTTCTTTAATGCATTCCTGCTGGGCAAAGCTCTGTGTACAGCTCCCTTCTTTTGTGCTTCATGTTTAGCTCTCTGGTCCTCTTAATAAAATGTAAATTTAAAAAAAAAAAAGAATTGGATGATTCTTTTCAACTCACCAGGGCATCTAGAAGAGCACTCTGTACATGGTGGGTACTGACAGTTAGAGCTGAAGTCCATGTCTTTAGACTCAGTAAAAGGAGATTAAACCTCTGTGAGTTCTTCAGTCTTGGGATGACTAGGCCCACTGTAGAGCTCATAAGTTTATCTTAAACCAGTAAAAGTCTGATGCGTCATGATGGGCTAGCACTGAACTGGGGGGCGTGCTCCCTTTGACTTGCCTTTGGGCAAATGGCCAGCGGGGACCAAATGGGAGAGAGTATGGCTGTTGTAGTCAAAGTTGGACTAGCAGCCAGATACCTGTGTTTAGTCCTGGCTCTGCCTTCCACACTTACCCTCTGTGGGCCTTAGTTTCCTTACTTCCTCTGGGACTTAGGAGGGAGAGAAAGGTGTGTGTATGGTGGTGGTTGGGGGAGTGGGTTCTTTTCCCACTTCATCAGAGAAAAGCAGCTCTTTTGTTTTGGAGAGTTAGTTGGGCTCTGTTTCCCAACCTCATACTTGAAATAGTGGCGCAATTGGAAGAATGGGAAATTTGGGAGGCTGCTGTATTTTTCCTCCCCCCAACCCCTAACAGAATGGTGAATCGGACACAATTATTAACCCGAGATAAAACCGGCACTCATTGATTGAGACTTAACTGAAGATTTAAAACATGGGGATGCCTAGAACTTCTCCCCCAATTAACAGGGCCCCAGGGGATTAGAAACTGATGTTATTCCCCTGGGGTCCAAGGAGAGTGGCTCAGCAGTGGGACTACTTACAGACTTATTAAGAGAGCATGACTAGCCTCTGGAGTCTGGTATTTTAGAATCAGCAAGTCCTGCCTGCATTCTCCCTGAGTTGATGCAAGGTATAAATTATTCTGGAATGCTATACATAGGACTTTATCAGTCAGAATCTCAATAGGAAAAGCTGGCATTCTCAATTTAGGATAATTCCAGGAGAGTTTACTTAAAGAGGTGTCAGTAGGATGTAGAGGAAACCATTAGGGATAGTCCAGCACTCCAGGATTATGGTGATAGTGGAGCTATTACCACCCCTAGCTCCAAAGGGACAAATGGATGAAAGTGGTTATCAGAAGACAGAAGATATTGTTATCTGGAAGAGGCCATTTTGAAAGGAGCAGTGACTATTGGTTGAGAGATGCATTTAATCAAAGTGGAATGAATTCCCCAACCTCACTCCCTCCCTCAACTCCTGTTTCCCCATGATCTCCTTCATGGATCACAATATGTCGCATAAGGATCAGCCTGCTGGGGCAGACAACAGGGTAGAGAAAGGTGGAGAGTGCATCTGAAAAATATCAGGCATAAGGACCAATGCAGTTTCGTAATGGGCAGAGCTTGTATGCATAGTGGGATATGGGGAAAAAGGATGAGACAAGCATTTCTTGAGCACCACCATATACTAGGGGCTTTCTCGTGACATCACCTTTTGGGGTAAGTGGGATTATTTCCATGTTATAGATGTGGAAAACTTGAACCCAGGCTAAGTCATCTTAGTCCTGGTGATCCCTTTCTGGAGTGGGCTACAGAGAGAGTAAGACATGGAGAATATCTCACTATTATCTGTTACCACCGGATAGTAGTTGGATATTCCCCACGTCTTACCCTTTCTGTAGCCCATTCCAGAAAGCCACGTTTCATGGCATTGCTGGGAGACCAGGGGAGGACTGTAACAGAGCTGCTGTGTATTTTTTTCTTCACATCTATGAACTTGAGGAGAAGGGAAAAGAGGAGGAAAAAAACTTGGCATGAGTGATGTTAAGCAAGATCAAATAAGGTGAAAAGTAAAATAGAATCCAGAAATTTAGTTTTGCTTTTACCCAAAGTTCATGGGTGGCTGCTGTACAAAGTCCTTTTTACTTTCCGCAAATGTTAAGCTCTTTTCATAACATGAATCTCATTATCTTTACTTTTGGTTGTTTGTGAACTTATTTATAAAGGACAAAGAACCAATTGAAGATGAAGATCAAACTATGTCACTTTTGCTATTTCATTTCTTGCTGAGGTACAAATTCTTACACTTATAATGAGTTACAGTTATTTTGGTTCCTGATACATTCATTTAAAAGTGTTTTCTGAACAGTCAACAGTGAGACAGAAATAATAACACCCTAGAAAATAAACTTTAAAATTTTCTTTTTTCCCTAGCTTTTGTGCACATACATGTATAATTTTTACATGGCCAGAATTGTGTACGTTTGTATTGTTTTCTTAACTTATCATTATAAGTATTTTTCTATGTTGCCATGTAGCCTGCATGATTATTTATAACAATTTATCAATTTACCTTAAGCATTCTCAAACTTGTTGAATATTATTTTTTATTATTTATACCCGGCCTCATTTCATAAAAGGGATTGTCGGTTTTGCTGAATGTTCAAGTGGTTTATTTATTATTTTTCTTTATAAATGTTGCTCATTTTCATTTTCAGGCATCTAGTTTCCCCACTCCTCCCTCTGGTTTTTCTGAAAGAGAGAGGGAATTGTTATTTCTTTAGGATGTAGATATATTCTTTCGGGAGTAGAATGAGCAACTCTGAAGCTACATCAGGGAACATGAAATATAGTAGCAGTTTTAGGGGTAGCTGAGAGAAGCAAGAGTACAAGAGATGAATCATTAGGCAGAATTGTTGATTAAAATGTTAATGTGGATTTTTATTAAATATTAGGTTAAAACCTAAAAAAAAGATTGCTAAAAGAGAAATTAGACATCATTTACATTTACATACAAAATTTAGCTCATACCCTAAGTTGTGGTTAAGTTTTAAAATATTCTCAGTTAAACTGAATGTAGTATAATTCTAAGCAAATCTTGCATGAGGTT
Organism: Galeopterus variegatus; assembly: GCF_000696425.1. NCBI lineage: Eukaryota > Metazoa > Chordata > Mammalia > Dermoptera > Cynocephalidae > Galeopterus > Galeopterus variegatus. The sequence goes on from NW_007732706.1 coordinate 31,476, forward strand.
AATGATACTGGCTCCAGTTTTCCTCCAGTCCTGCAATATTATCACTGGCCTCATAGTCCCCTGTGCTACTTACTCCCTGGGAGGTGATCATCCCTTCCCTAACCCATTCTTCCATCCCTGGGGAGCCTGGGCCCTTTGGTTTATTCCCTGCTTTACAAAGCTATAGTCCTCTGGCCGGAAGGGACTTCCTTGTGTGGTGCCCACACCCTTCCATTGGCTATAGTTCTGCTTTCTGGAACAACAGACAAGTTTCTTCCATAGGGCAGGAAAATCAGAAAATCAGAGATCAGTTCTAGTTTTTACTCTCTGTGTCCTTAGTTTCTGGCTTACTGCCTGGCACATAGCAGATGTTCAAAAACACATTTGTAGAATGAAATGTTTTGAGACAGTCCTTCAGATATGTGTGAATACGACTGCAACGTCTCCAATTAGTCACCTTTTCTGCAGGCTTAATGTCCTTCAGTACACCTATTCCTTGTGATAGATCCCTTTCCCTCCCTGTCCATCACCATTGCCTGTGGCCACAGTTTGCTGTCAGTCAGTGTTAGTGTGCAGCCAGATTTATAAAGCCGGTTCTCCAGAAGTGGTTTGATTTGCAGTAATACATTCACGTGTGCATTACTTTTTTTTTTTCCTTTAGTAAATTTCTGATTGTGTATATCTTTTTACATGATCTGCTGTTAAGCCAGGTCTCTTCCAAGAGATGCTTGTGCAATTGTTTTCTTCTAGTGTCACTTGGGATTTGATGAAGTCTCTTCAGTATCCTTATTTGAGTCATTAGTAAAAATGAGGAACAGGAGAAGCCCAAGAAAGAGCACTGTAGAAACCTCCCTCCAAACTGACAGCAATCCCCTAATCCTATGCATTTCAAGCTATAATGTTCATACAAATAACCTGGGAATTTGGTTGAAATACAGATTCTGATTCACTAGGTCTGGGTGTGGCCTGAGATTCTGCCTTTCTAACAAGTTCTCCCCAAAATTAAGCTGATGCTGTGGGCCTCCAAGATCGTACTGTGAATAGCAAAGACACAGTTTTTGGGTAAAGTAGCTCATGGGAGCAAATCCTTTGGTGTTTGGATAGCTGTGCCATACCCATCAGAGCCCCCAGCAGATACTGTCTGATGCAGGTACTTGACCCCATACTCGGACGTTCATCTGCCACCTCACTAGATAATTGAAGAGAAGAAGAGCTAGGCTGTTTCACCAGCTTCCAAGCGGTTGCATGCCTCTCTCTGCATGTTCAACTGGACCCTTTATTCCAGCCAGACACACTGTTACCTAACATATTTGATATCTTTTCAAGTTTCTTATCGTCTGGACATTTGATAAAGTGCTCATGTATACTGTTTTTTGTTATTAATCTGGTGTGCTTTCATATACCAGAAAGTTACCCAAAGAGACACAAACAGACAGTTTGTAAAAAATTGGATAGAAAATACAGTGTCACTGATAAAATTCTTTCATAATAAATGTTATGGGGCATCCAATTTTTTTTACTCTATTGGAATCTGGATAAAATGGATGCATTGTTGAAATTACATTCCTAAACTGAAAGATACTCATGCAGATGGCAGCCTTTGAGTAGTAGATTAGCATGTGAGTTCTGTAGAAACACAGGATAGAGAGGTCATGAGCACCTGATCCCCCTTTTCTTCAAGCTTTTAATCTTTTAGCTCATGGGAGGGGTGCTTTTCTCTTGTCCTTTGCACAGGCAAATAACACCATGACCAAGACTTTTTTGGTCATTTCAAAGAGTAATTATTATTAAACATTGATTAGAAAGTACAAAAATTTAGACAGCAAAGCATTTATACTTATTTTGTAGAGATCATTGTAACCTGGCCAACAGGACATTTCTCTGTGTTAGGGATTCCTTACCTCTTTGTGAGATGAGCTCTTATTTCCTTGAAGCCTCAGGATGAGTAGAAAGAAGTATTTAGTTAATGTTCTTGAAAGAGAGGTTTTACTTTGAATTATTCTCCAGCCCTAGGAGCAGGGCCCTCTGAGCTCAAAGTCTTTGCTTAGAAACTGACTAGCATTGTTCCTTCCCCAACCAGGCCTCTGGCATGGTGTTTTGTGGGGAGGTGGGCGGATATAGAGTCACTTTCAAAGTGCAATCTACCTAATGCCCTTGTCATGGCAATTTATAACCTTGTTGGTGCAGCTATCACAACACAAAAACAGATCCAACGTTAAATTTTACCTGTGTAGGTTGCCTTTTCTTTTTGTCCACTGGATGTGAAAAAGCCTCTTTCCCTGCCCTCTCACAGCTCTTAAGCCCCAAGTTCCTCATTTGAGGATATGGGGGACAGGTAAGGAGTGACATGTTGCTGCCATAGTTCATGTATTAATTTCCTCCCTTTCCATAATGATGGTATTCCAACGGTTGCCCAGATGTCTGTCTTGCTTGTTCTTTCAGCTGCTTATGTGCAAGCATAGTTGTAGTAGCAATCACACCTTCCCTTAATAGTTTTTTTCATTCTAGTAATTTTCAAATGTGTATTAGGAACCTCTGTGAACCCACCATATAACTCTGACAATATCAACAACATCCTAATCTTGTTTCATTTATTTCCTACCCCATTTCATCCTCTTCCCTACCCATCACCGTACATGCTCTCTTTCCACCTGTCTACTGGAGTCTTTTGAAACAAATCCCAAATATTTAGTCATTTCATGTGTTATAGTTCAGTATGTAACTTCACAGAGAAAGAAGTATAATATATATAAGAATGAACCAAAGTATAGAGCCTGGTGAATTTCACAAACTGAATGGACCTATACAAGCAATACCATATCAAGAAACAGAACATTACCAGCACGAGAGGACTTTTCTGGATGAATTCAATGTTAATCTCTAATGCATTCATTACTAAATATCCTAACCTATAATTGAATAACCAATAATTGAAGTTTTTATGGTATATCTATATTTTAATTAGGCAAATATAAATATTGTTTCATTATAAATGTTTAAAACATGATTTGACTCTAACCATGTTTTTATACCAAATACCAAAGTAATATTAGTCTCCAATGAGTTGATTACTTCACTACTGTTGATTAATATGTTTAGATAATTCTGATTCTTAAATACTAAAGACTGTCTTCCAAACATGTTACAAAGGTTGAATCCTGTAACTAGGCATTAAATTAGGAAATCCCAAGCAGAGGAGAAAGATAACAGTAACAAAAACAAAGCCTTGACGTTGATGATAATTTGGCTGCTCTATTTTCAGTGAAAAATAAGCAATAATGCCTACATTCAGTCCAGGCTGAAAATGAATGATGGATGTATTAACAATGATTGAATGATAGAACTTAAAAAAAAGAAAAACTATAGTGCCATTAACATACCCTCAAATAGCAATAGTTCTTTAATATCATCTAATACCCAGTATATATTAAAATTTTCCTGATTGCCAAAAAATGTCTCCTTTTTTAGATTCATGCTTTACTTTTAATTGATGGTTCATATAAAAATTGTTGTAGGTTTAGAAGATAAATTTTTTAAGTATGTCAATCTTTTATTGTTTTTACATAACCACAGCTTTCATATGGTACTTATGCTCTATGCTTGCTAAGTTATTAACAATGAAAAATGTAGTCATTTCTATCATAATTATTGCATCTTTGTTAGAAGAAAAAATATTCTGAAGATTGATCCAGCCACCCTTTCCAAACCTGAACTAACTTGCTTTAGTAGAACACCTACTTACAGATGCTACTATAACCATACTTCTGCAAAGTATTATTCTGGGTTTGTCTTTCTCCGGCACTACTTCTCATCTATTTTCTCATATTCTTAAAATTTGTTGTGACTTGTTCTCTGATCTTTCCCTTCTGTGTAGATAACTGACCTTGAGGTTATGTGACTCCCTTTCAGTAGTGGAAAGAGCACTGCGTGGAAAAAAAAAAAGAAGTCTGAGTTCAAATCTCAGTTCCACTACTTCCTGCTGTATGACCGGAAGCAGTGTATTTAACTTCCCCCAATTACTTCGTAAGTAAAATGTTTAATTCCTTTTCAGTGGCCTGCATCAAACAAATGCCGCAGATTATTTAAAATGTCCTAAAGCTCCCCAAACTTGTAGGCGGGGAGGAATATTGGATCACTGCTTTTTGTTACAAACTATAACTTAAAGAGCATTGCCTAAGGAGCAAGGATGGGAGGTCCCCAGATGAAGAAAGTGGGAGAGGAGACATGGGAAGAGAAATGGTAATTAATATCTACTGAGTGCCTATAGCCATTTTTACATGTGTTTATTTAGACCTCACAGCTGGCCTGGCAATTTTATGGTCACAGAAACTTTGGCTCTGCCAGCGTAGTCAAGTGGTTATGAGCCAAGTGGTTATGAGCCTGGGTTGAAATCCCTACGTTGCCACTGGGTACTAGTAGTTGTGTGACCTAAGGCAGGTCCTTTCACCTCTTTGTGTCATCAGACACAGGAATAACACAGCATCTGCTTCATAGGATGCTTGTGAGGATTAAATGAAATAAGTGTGTACGGTGCCAAGCACAGTACCTGCTACATAATCAGCATTCAATAAAGCAAATTGTTATCCATCATTTACTTCTTTTTAGACTTACAGTCTTTTTAAGGAAGGCTATGAATTTTTAGTAGCTTTTAATAACATTTATAGTTGTGACTACAGATTAAGCAGATTTTCTAACAACCATACCAGAACTTTGTCAAACATATGCATGCTTTCCATTCAAATTGGTCATCTTGAAAACCTCTTACTTATTCCAATGTTGCCCCAGTGTTGCTCAAAATATGTTTGGATTTATTATTATTACTTTTTAGTCTCTACGTGTCTTTTTGCTAAAAGTGCAACCAGGATAGAGGTGAACACCTACATAATTAAAATTAATTATTTATCCATTTATTAAGTAGACTTTTATCAACCACCTACTATTTGTCAGGCATGCTGCTAGTCACTGGGAATATGGCAGTGAACAAAGAAGACAGGGTCGTTTCTCTGGGGCATTTGTAATCTAAGGGGCAGAAAGCTTTCATCAGCACCTTGGATTGTGCCAAAAATATGACAGTCCTAACTAATATTGTTAAAACTGCTGAAAGGAAAAAAGCAAATTTTGGAATGTTTGGTAGACATACCCATCCTTTTATTGGTACATAAAGATCACATCCTTGGCTTGTTACCCAAAAGGAAGACAGATGCCTTCTTGGTGAATAAAATGAGATGTACTGAGGGAGACACCATTCTGTATTCAATGTGATGATGTAACCTGCCCTTTAAATTCAAATTTGGAGTAGAACAAGGGGCTCCTTTATTTTCTCTCTGTTTGACTGTGATTTTGGAGCTGCTCATTTATGAACTTGAAATCGGAGGCATAGTTACATTAAACAACACAATTGAAACTAAGTTATCATTCACTAGTAACCTGGTGATTATTGAAAATTGTTATACATTCAAGAATATTTGTTAAGTTCCACTAATTAGCATGTCTAAAATTTATGCTGATTTTTTCTAAGTTTCCAAATATTTGTGTGTATTCAATTTAACATCTTAGTGTTAAATAATTGCAAAATATATATAATTAAATAAACAAAATTACAGAGTGCTAATCTTCAAAGGCACTTTAAATATAATTTAGGATAGCCACCCTTACATTGTGAAAAAGCCCTCTGTCTATTTTCCAACATCTCTGGTGATAGAGAATGTCTAACCATAGACCAAGGGTCACAAGCATATAGTATAAAGGTAGGAATTTATCTAACGGGAGTGGTAGTTACCTATGGCAAACTTTTGGCCCCTTTCAGTACAATTTTTTTTCCCAAATATCATTACAGCCAGCTAAGACTTGACTTCTGTAGGCTGGTATCTGCCCATGGATCTCCAGTGTGTCGCCCTTCCAGTATATTTTGGCACTGGCTAGGAAGACATGCTGAGATCTTTTTAGTTTTCTAAATTTGTAATTAACATTATAGCATACAATTTTAACTATGTATTCATGAGCAAATATTTATTAAGTGACTGTTGTGTGCCAGTCACTTTTCTGTGAGTGGTGTGGTACACAGTAGTTGCATAATGAAAGTGAATAAATAAAAGGGATAATAGCACTGAGCAAAACGTTACTACTATCATGGATATTTTAAGTTTATAAAGGAGTAGCTCTAAAGTTACAGTCAAACATGAAATAAAGGAGGTCCTTGCTTTATTCCAAACTTGAATTTTAAGGGGGGTTACATTATCACAATGGATACAGAGTAGTGTCTCTCATTACATCTCATGATATTTTATATTTTATTTTACACATGAGGGTGTGTTAATTATTGCTGCATATTAAATAGAAATTAGCACCTTAAAACAACAAACCCTTGTTATCTAACAGGAATGGGTTGTGTGTCTGGGCAGGGCTTAACGGGTGGCTCACAGTCTCAAATGAGATTGCAGTTAAACTGTTGGTTGGAGAAGTAGTCTCATCTGAAGGATTTATTTGGAGAGAAGAGGCTCTGCTTCCAAGCTCACTCATGTGGTTGTTGCTAGGCCTCAGTCTCTTATCACAAGTGCCCATCCATAGAGTTGCCTCATGACTTGGTGTTTGCTTCCCCTAGGGGGCAGGATCCAAGAGAGAGTGAAAGAGACCACCCAAGATGGAAGCCATGGTCTTTATATAACCTAATATTGAAAGTGGCATTCCATCACATCCACTGTATTCTCTTTATAAGTCTGACCCACTCTCAAGGAGGTTATAAAAGGGTATGAATACCCAGGAGGCAGAGATCTTTGGGGGCCATCTTAGAAGCTGCCTAATACAGAAGGTAAGACATATCATAAACAAATATAATGTGTCAGGTGGTAATATGTGCTATGGAGAAAAATAGAGCAGAATAAGGGAACAGAGAGTGGTAGAATGGGAATCTGCTATTTTGGACATAGTAGTCAGGGGTGGCCTCTCTGATACAGTAACATCTGAGCAGAATTCTAAGAGAGATTAAGGGAGCAAATGTGAATTCCTGGGATGAATGAATGATTCCTGCTACTCATTCAAAGAAGAATAAATAGTAAGTAAAAGGCCTCAAGTCAGGAGCATTCTTGGTGTGTTTGAGGAATAGCACAGAGTCCAGGTGTGGAGTAATCAAGGAGGAGAAGGGCTCTTAGTCCAGGGAAAGTATTTTTGTTGGTCTTCAGATGGGAAGCCATTGGAGGGTTTTGCCTAGAAACAAGAGAAAGGAAGAGAATAAAGAGAAAGGAAGAGCAGCAATATTCAAAGAGTTAATGGATATTTTTCCAGAATGGGTGAAAGATGTGAATTCTTATATAATAATTACAAGTAATCATGAGTATAATAAATAAAAACAAATCCATACCAAGACACACTTCAGTAAAACTGTAGAATCCCAATGACAAAGAGAACTTCTTAAAAGCAACCAGAGAGAAAAAGACATCATTTTTACTTACAGCAGACTTTTCAACAGCAACAATAGAGGCTGAAAGATGATGGAACAAAGTGCTGAGGGGGGAACTGCTATCTGAGAATATCTAAACTATCATTCAAGCTGAACTATCATTAGATATCAAGCTAGCTATCATTCAAGAGTGGAGTTGAGATAGGTTTTACAAAGACTGAGAAGTTTATCATCCACTGACCATTGCTAAAGAACCCCTAAGTAAGCAGACAAATGAATGCAGAAGGAAGGAGTGGGATGCAAGAAGAAGTGATACAATCTGTACATTCAACAGTAGCCATCATTCTGCTGGCCAGCTAGCTCAGTTGGTTAGAGTGCAGTGTTGATAACAAGAACACCAACATCAAGGGTTTGGATCCCCTTACCAGCCAGCTACCAACCCCCTCCCCCCTACAAAAAAAGCCCCCAACCCCCTCCCCCCTACAAAAAAAGCCATCATTCTAAGTGCTTTTTATTTTATTTATTTATTTTTATTTTTATTTTTTTTTCATTTTTTTTTTCCTTTTTGTCTTTTTTCGTGTCCGGCAACGGATCGCAACCCTCGGTGTTGCACCCGCACCTCGCTCAGCCAGTGAGCGGGAACCAGTCTGTATGTGGGATCCGAACCCTCGGCGGGAGCGCCACCGCACTCCCAAGCGGCGCACTGTAGCAGTGCGCCACCGGGCCGGCCCTCTAAGTGCTTTTTAATGTTCAATTATAAGTAGCTAATTTTTGGTACTGGGAATGATTAAGAGTGTTTTCTATTATAATTCTTTGCATTTTAAAAAAAGGTATGCAAAGAAAGTACATTCTAAACAGTGACTATTACTCTGATGCCATTATACATTTTTTACTTTTGTCAGTGCAAGAACTCTGTTAGCTGATAGTTTAAAATTGTAACAATAGTTATTACTGATTGAACATTTACTTGTATTAGGCATACAATGCTAAGCATTTTACATGTGTTATCTCATTTAATATTCAGGAGTTCTGTGAAATAGGTACTATTGTTATTCCTATTTTACAAATGAAGAAACTGATATATAAACAATGAGCAACTCTTTGATGATAACAACAGTTATTCAGTAGCATAGCCAGGATAACACCTGCTAGTGAGCAGCACTGCCAAAACAAGAACACGAAGGTCTGACCCTAGAGCTCATGCTTTTAACTGCTACACTGTTCTCTCTCTTCTTCTAACCAGTTTTTGTTACTTTATTTTGATAAAACTGTATCAATCATTGAAGCACTAAATTAAACTGAGCTTCTCTTGAGAACTTATGATGCCTTACTGCATTTAGTATTATAGAACTTTAAAAATGGAAGGGATCTTAAAGAGGTAGCTCAGCTCTCTCATTTTATAAATGAGAAAGTGGAGGTCCAGGCAGCTTAACTTGTCTAAGGTTACACAGATGGTGACGGCAACATCTAGAAGACAGGTCTGTTGATACCAATATTAATATTATTTCCTCTAGAATCTGAACATTTAGCCTCAAAAAAGGTCAGGGTTCTATTGAAATGGCTTAAAAAATATTTTGTCCAGAGATGCTTATTCTGTAAGCTGGCATTCATATAATCAGTATTTATTGATGTAAATGCCTTCCATGGAGAAGAGCAGCAGACATGACCCCTGGCCTCAAGAAATTTAGTCTAGTGCAGTTACAGAGGAGTAAAAGGAAACTGCAGTTCAGCATGTTAGGTTCTGTGGGAGGGATAAAAGCAGAATGGCCAGCAGAAGGGCAACCAATCCAGTATTTGGAGGGGGTGAGAAGGAAGGGTAGTCAGGGAAAGCTTCTTGGAGAAAGAAAGTGACTAAGCAGTAACTTAAAGGGGCTACCAGTAAGAGTGTACCAGGTCAAGGGAGGGGTGGGGAAGTACATGGAGGAGGAAGAATATACCAAATAGTAAGGGGAAAGAACCACGGGGGAAGTGAATGCTTGTGTCCAGGACTCTAAAGTAATCCAGTATAGTGACAGTTTGCAATAAAGGGTGGGGAGGGGGTGAGGGATGGTTAGATTGGTGGAAAAGGAGGCTGTAGAGGTGAGATAGGCCTTGACTCCTATTACAACATGCCTAGACTTGATGCTGAGGCTTTGATCCTGAAGACTTTGCAGCATGAAAGTGACCAAGCAGATTTTCAGTGAGAAAGGTTAAGCCTGGAGCAATATGGAGCATGGATTGCGGCAAGCTAGGAGACTGAGGTCATGGTAGGAGGGGTGGTCCTTTGAACATATAACTGTGGTCACCAGCAGACAGATTGAAGAAAGATTTAGGAGGTGGAAAACTAGCAAGAATTGGATACTGGTGGGAGGTAGGAGGTCGGGGGAAGGAGAGGGGCTAGGCAATTGGGTTTGTACTGAGGTGGGCGTCATAGGAGATGGATCAGGTCTGAGGGAGATGATGATTTTGGTTTGGGACATGCTGAGTTTGGGAAGCAGTGGCCATCCAAAAGCAGATATCCAGTGGGCAGCTGGCTTTGTGGTGAGAGATTATTTGTGGAATGTTGGCTTGTGAGGTGGGACTTGAAGCAATTGGAGCAGAGGAGATCAGCAAGGGAAAGTGAGTGGTGTGAGAGTAAGAGAGGGTCTAGGGTAGCATGCTGCTTGGCACTGGAAAGTACCAAATGAATGTTTATAAATGCATTTAATTGATCAACAGCTATATTCCTTTTTAGATAATTATGTAATAAGCGATTCCTTATTCAGTAATTGAAACATTATTGAAGCAAGTACAATTTTCTCATTACTCTGGAAGCTAACTATTTTCTGTTATAATGGTTTGGGAAATGGAGTTTTGTGTAATAGGCTTTCCTTTTTTTTTTTTTTTTAATTACACAAGTAATATACATATGTACTTGTAATATCCAAAAAACATGGAAGTATAGGGTAAGAAGTTTGTCACTTTTACCTCTCTCTTCACCCTCACTGTACCCAGACTTGTTTTTAATAACTTTCCATATACTGTTCCTAAGAGAAGCTGTGTTCTGAAGAGACTCTAGGTTGGAAATTGGAGAATGTGATTCCTTGTGTTTGTCTTCAACTCACAGTGATTACAGATAAGTTATATTAATGTTCAGTGACTACCTCTCCAAGAGATGTACTTGCCTTTGCCTTTAGTAGTAGGTGGCCTTGCTTTTAAAGGAAGTCATTCTGCTTTATAGTTAGCCTCACATTATGAACTTTGGGAAGTTCTATCACAGCTGTACAGATGTGGAGGAGGGGGATCTCATTTCCAAGGAATGGAAAATCACTGTCATGTGAATACACACACAAACACACACACACACACACACACACACACCTTTATGGGATGTGTAAGTTGTGAAATGTCTTTTGTGATGCAGTGGATTTCTAGTGTTATTACCTGTAACAGACTCTAGCTAATCAAAATAATTATCTTTAGGGAATGTTAGTGAGAAGTACTCATGAGATGTTGCATATTTTATTAGATTCCTTATTTGTCCAGTTTTACTGCATGCAGTGGACCTGGGGTTTCTAGTGTTGGTGTTTGGCCATCATTTAGAGGTGGACGTCGTTAGAGGTATTGAAAGCCTAATTGTGTCTAATGGACCTCTGAGACGTTGCTGCTCTGGTGTCAAATATGCATAAAAATATGTGCTTGAGGAAGATTGTTAATTTGATAGGAAATATGAGAAGAGAAATTATGTGATTGCTTTTGGTGTCTGCAGCATACCACAGGATCTAGAATTTAAATGAAAAATTAGTTCAGAGCAAAAGCACTGAAAGGGTAATTAGTATTTCTCTGACAGCTTGCTGATCTGTTTCTCTTCTGGTCTTCCCCATATTGGTAAAATGGTACCTTGATGGACTTTTATGTTAAAACCAGAAACCTGGGAGCCATCCTTAACAACTCTGTCCCTCATGCTCAATCCACTGGAAGGTCTGCTGATTCTACCTCCAACACATATGGAAAACCCATCTCCACTGCCAGCACTCTAATGCGGGCCACTGTCACCACGGCCCAGGACGTCTGCAGTGGCCTTCTGCCTTCTCTTTCAGCTGCTGCTGTTGCTCCACTCCCATCCGTTCTATCCCAGCCAGAGTCATCTTTTTGGAAACATGTCAACTCTGTTACTCCTCTGCTTAAAACTCTTAAACGGCTTCCCATTGCACTTAGGGTAAAATGTTTAAATCCCCAACTCTGTCTGCAAGACACGTCGCTGTGTGTGACGTGGCCTTGGACTTATTAACCTCATCTTGAGCTCTGTCACCTCCGTTTAGTTCCTAGAGGAGGTCATCCTTTTATCTGAACCTAACTTTCTCTATAGACATCAAAAATTTAAATAGCACCTGTTTTCTCCATAAATAAGAAAAGATTTTAAATCTATGTCTGCTTTTGTTTTCCTACTCCTTTGGTTCCCAGATTTTTTTCAAAGTTTCTGATTAATTTTCTACATTATACCTCTTTTGTTTCAAGAATTCTTATTAGCAATTGCATTTTGCCTCACATCTATTTTATCAATAACTGTGGAGCTTAACTGTAAATTTTACTTATTTCGTTGTTCAGCACTTCTTGTATCCCAACTCACCTTTTATTTCTTGGATTCAAGTTTAATTTACTACAGTACAACTCTGAGTTTCTCCCCCTAGCACTCCCACCTCCAAAATGTGTGGTGGTGAACTTCATGGACTCTTGCGTACCCCCAAATAACTTTATTTTGCCTTTATACTTAAATGATAGTTTTAGGGAGATATGGGATTCTACATTTAAAATATTTTCCCTTTTAAACTTTGTAGAAATTTTCATGTATGTTTTAGTATCTGGTGTTACAGATGAGAAGTCTGGTGCAAATCCAATTTTCCTTTTGTGATTGTTAATACCTCCCACCCCCCCAACCTTAGATTGCAAGATTCTCTTTATTTTTTCAATTTAAAAATTTCATCAAGTTTTATTTAGGTGTTTTTGTTGTTGTTGTTGTTTTTCAATATTGTTATAAACCACTTAGCAGACCCTTTCAACCTAATACTCCGGTCTCCAACTCAGAGAAATTTGGTTCTATTATTTCTTTGGGAACTTCTTTCCCTCTATTATCTCCTTTTTTTTTTTTTTTTTTTTTTTTTTTTGTCTTTTTCCGTGTCCGGCAACGGATCGCAACCCTCAGTGTTGCCCCCGTACCGGACCGGGACCGGCAACGGGATCACAACCCTCGGTGTTGCTCCCGCGCCTCGCTCAGCCAGTGAGCGGGAACCGGTCTGTATGTGGGATCCGAACCCTCGGACGGGAGCGCCGCTGCGCTTCCCAAGCGGCGCACTATCCAGTGCGCCACCGGGCCGGCCATCTATTATCTCCTTTTTAAAAAACCCAGAAAACCTAAACACATATTAGACATATATTGGATTGTCTAGATTTATTCTTCTTTGCCCCCTCGTATTTCCTATCTCTTGGTTTGGGAAAATTTGTCAGTTCAATCCTCCAAATCACTGTTTGTGTCTTTGGTCATGCTCCTTTTGCTATTCAGACCTCTGTTGAGGGATTTAAAAAAATTTTTTTTTGGTAGTTTTATTTCTTTATTCCCCACTAATAACATTTTAGTATTGGCCCCCCCTCCCACCTTAGTATCTTTATAGATCTTTCAGAGAATACTAAAATTATTTTCTGCTTTATTTGTTAACTCTGTTTCCTCTGGGCTTGATTTCTCTGTTCAATTTCGTGTCACTTTTCATTCTATTTTTTTTCTTAGTGTTTGATTCTTAGGTGGTTTTCTATTCACATTTATAAATGATGAGCCAGACCAGTCGTTTTCAATCCTAAGGGTAGTTAACTTATCTGGAGAGCATTTAAATGCTAATTCCTGGACCCCATTCCCTCTATCAATAGTGGTTCAATTGGATTGTGGTGGGGCCCAGGTAACTGGTGTTTTTAAGAGGCTCTCTAGGGTCGATTCTGATGTACAGCCAGGGCTGAGAACCCTGGTTGTGTGATCAGAGTGGTAACTGTAGTGAGTTCTCTCAGTGCAAATGGGAATTACTGTTCTTCCAGAAGTAAACCCACAGTACAGGAGCCCTGGTCTTGCTAAGAACCAAGTATATCCCTCCAGGGTTCAGAGTCAGCTGCCTTCTGGGCGGGTATGTGCCTTGTCATTTGTGGCACTGTCTCTTCCTTCTCTAGTCTTAGCACCTATGTGGGAGGTCCCCTGCAGCTGATCCCTCACTTTATTATAGCAATCTGTTTCACAGCTTAGCCTGAGAACACTGGAGGATGCAGCTGTCCCACAGACCTTTAATTGTTTTCTTGACAATCCATGGCTCACTTCTTCCACATCCAGCTTCCACTCTCTGTGAATTTGGGTTTGTTTCCACCCAGGTTCTGTGGGCACAGTCACATTTTCAGAGGTTCCTACTTTTGCTTAGCTCAAATTGAAGCTTCCTCTACATGGTTAGCACTGTCATCGTTCAGTCCCGATGGCTTTTTTCTTTTTTCTATTTTTTTGGCCTATAATTCTTCATGCTATTCTCTAGATGGCATCTTTCCTGTTTATCCTGTGCTGCTGTGAACTTATTTTTACTTTTATATTTTTATAATTGATATTCTTACTCTTACAATAAACCATTAGTCTTTTATATTGGCCATTTAAAAAGATGTGAGAAGTATGTTCTAAAGCTCCATTATTTATGATAAACCAGAAGTCTCCAAACACTTTTTGGTTACCTCTAAGGAATTTAGCAGACTGTTTACAGAAGAGGATCTATAGGTGGTTTAACAAAATGAAAAACTACTTCATTCTGCTAGTTAATGCATTTAAAGTTCTAAGATACCATTTTTCATATGTCAAATTAGCAAAGTGTGTTTTTGTATATATGGGGGTTATGGTAGGGGGTTATGATAGGAAGTATATGAGAATGGGGAGTGTGTGTGAGAGACAGAAGGAGAGAATTTGATGCTAGAAAGAGTGTTAGAAGTATAGACATTCTTATATACTCTCCCTGTGGAATGCAAAGTGGTACAGCTCTCAATGTGGTTTGGCATGATGGGCCTTAAAAATGTTCGTCCTCTTTGACATGGGAATTCAAATTCTGGCAGTCCATTCCAAGGAAATAATCATGGGTTAAGACAGTAATTTATATATAAAGATGTTATAAAGTAAATAAAAACAAAAATAAAAAAACGTTCAAATGCCTAACGCTGATTAATTGTTAAATTATAGTACATCTATGCAGCTAATAAAATTCAGCAAAGTAAAGCTAAGAAAAGTAAAGCTAAGAAAAGTAAATGTTTAAAAAGATTTTAAGGCCGACCCGTGGCTCACTCGGTAGAGTGCGGTGCTGATAACACCAAGGCCACGGGTTCGGATCCTAAATAGGGATGGCCGGTTTGCTCACTGGCTGAGCGTGGTGCTGACAACACCAAGCCAAGGGTTGAGATCCCCTTACCGGTCATCTTTAAAAAAAAAAAAAAAAAAAGATTTTAATGACATAGGGAAAATCCTCATGTAAAAATGCTGAGTGAGATACATATACTCTAAAACAGATCTATCCAGAATATCATTTCTATAAGAAAACATATGTAAGAAAATATCATTTCTGTAAGAAAACATATGTGCAAAGAAAAGTAAAAATAAGCAGTAGTGATTATTTTTATGACTTGAATTATATGAGTTTTCCCCCTTTAGTCATATGCTCTTCTGTACTTTCCATATTTCTGCAGTAAGTATATTATAATCAGCAAAAATATAACTATTCTTTTAAAAAATTGCCAGGCTGTCCCACAGAGGAATAATCACATGAAAATGTTTAACCTCAGTAGTAATAAAAAATGGAGGGGCCGGCCCGGTGGTGCACTCGGTAGAGTGCGGCGCTTGGGAGCACGGTGGCGCTCCCGAGGGTTTGGATCCTATATAGAGACCGGTCCGCTCACTGGTTGAGCGCGGTGCGGGCGCGACACCGAGGGTTGCGATCCCGTTACCGGTCACGAAAAAAGACAAAAAGGGGGAAAAAAAAAATGGAAACAATGCTCAATAACATGGGAAGTGTTTTTTACATATATTTAGGTGAAAAAAAGTACCAAAATGTACAGTATGATTCCAATTTGGTTAATATTTGCGCGCGCGCGCGCGTGTGTGTGTGTGTGTGAGAGAGAGAGAGAGAGAGAGAGAGAGAGAGAGAGAATGTTGATAGTGCTAATCTCTCTAGGTAGTGGATATTTTGGGGATGACCTTTAATTTTCTTCTTTATACTTATTATTTGGATTATATGAGTTACCCCTCCCCCCACTATAATCTTATCTTCTCTATTTTCCAGTTTGTCTATATTAAATATAATATTGCTCTTACAATCAGGGGAGGTTTTTCTTCACACATTAAAAAAAATCAAATTAGTTTTGCCATCCTCTACACTATATTTTCCACTCTTTTTTTTTTTTTTTTTTTTTTTTTTTTTTTCCGTGTCCGGCAACGGATCGCAACCCCCAGTGTTGCCCCCGTACGGGACCGGGGACCGGCAACGGGATTGCAACCCTTGGTGTTGCTCCCGCCCCTCACTCAGCCAGTGAGCGGGAACCGGTCTGTATGTGGGATCCAAACCCTTGGGTGGGGGCACCGCCGCGCTTCCCAAGCGGCGCACTTATCCAGTGCGCCACCGGGCTGGCCCTATACTTTCCACTCTTAAAACATATTTAAAATATTTAACACAGAGGTTAGAGTAAGAGAAATTTAAGGGTATTTTCCATGTAATTCAGTCTTAAGAATTAATTGAGTTAATTAATATAAATTTTCATACTTTACTTTTTAAAGAGATTTAAAGAGGTGTATTTGAATATTTCAAATATCTTTTCTCTTTCTCAAAATGTTAGCCACATAGGTGCAAAATGATGGAAAACTACCTTTGTGCCATTTTTGAAAAAAGATTTTTGAACTTCTTTATTTTTAAAAATTGAGGTATAATTTACATACAGTGAAATGTACATACAGATTTTAAGTGTATAGTTCAATGTTCTGACAAATGTTCATTTCCATGGAATACCACCTCAATCGATATGTAGAACATTTTGTCACCCCAGAAAAGTTCCCTCATGCTCCTTCTTGTCAGTTTTCACCATTCAAAGGTAATCTCTGTTCTGATTTTTACCACTGTTGATTAATTTTGTCTTCTCTAGAACTCCATAGGAATGGAATCATAGAACATATTCTCTTTTATATCTGGCTTCTTTTGCTGAGCATGATTTCGAGATTCACCCATGATGTGTGTATCAGAAACTTATTCTTTCTTTTTCATTTCTGAGTAGTATTACATTGTAGCAATACCACAATTTTTTTATACATTCTCATGTTGACAGACATATAGGATGTGTCCAGGTTTGGGCTAATTTAATATTGAGGCTGGGTAGTTTGTAGCTGTGTCATAAACCTGGCATGCCATCTCCCTCCCTTTTCCTGTCTAGCAGGGCTTGCAAACCAGGCATTTACTCTGCAGTCAAGGGCTTGTTTCCAAGAGCTTGTAACTAAGATTACCATAAAGAAAGCAGAAAACATAACTATACTAGAGCCTCCAAGTCCCGAGTGGGCACTTTAAAAGCTCAGCTCTTGGGCACGGAATGACAGGCCTGTAAGATTAACTCAAAGCTCCCTTTACATAAAGAAAAAAAAAAAAAAAAAAAAAAAAAAAAAAGCTAAGCTCAGCGTACCCAATCAGGGACTAAGAGATCCACCACCACATTGGATCAGCAGTTGTTTTAAGATGGAGAGGTTACTCAGAGCACTGAGCCCGGACTATATTGTGGGTGGGATGCCTCCCACTGCCTCCCCCAGCCTCCCCCAGCCTCCCCCAGCCAGCCTTGCAGCAAGTTGTCTCCAGAGTGCCTGATCAGGGCTCCCTTCTGCTGGGGCTTCAGGCTAAGAAGCATCAGGATGCACTTGAAGCACTTGCTGTGTGGCCCCTGACTGCTCTTCTAACATGAGCTACAGACTCTTGGGTGTGGGGAGGGGGTCGGGGGAAGACATACTTGATAACAGAAATTAGAAAAACCTCACAGATTCAAGTGGCTAGCATACATTCAGATATTCAGCTTATTACCCAAGAGCAGGAATCTGAGTTCTGGGTTTGAGAGGCCCAGGACATCTCTCTCTGTGATAGAATAGGGCAGAGCACCCTTCCCACTTTTCATTCCTTATGGAGTACATCTCCCTCTGTGCCAATCAAAGAGAATGTGAGCTATTTCCTTGGGCACTGCCCCTTTGTCCCACCTGTCCCCTGAATCTTGAAACAGAATTCAGGTAAACTGAGTGCAACTAGAGCTGAGGAAATGTGGAGGGAAAAGTACAGTAATTCAATTAGCTTGTTGAAAACACTCTTAAAGGATGGGAAATGGTATGGAGCCTGAAGGCAGGACCTTCATTAGGCACTTGCAGGACCAAAGAAGAGGAAGGCCTCTCCACCAGTCACGTTCGAAGGGCTTTCCAGTCCTGGAAGAATTTATGGCAAAACTTGTGCCACGAGAGTGAGTCTACCATGGATGTTATACTGGCCAGCCTTACTGATAACTGTGCAGAAAGGATCCTCTGCTTGGCACTGGGCTCAGCCAGCAAGCAGTCTACTCTACATATATCTGAGCCCAGCTCTTCTCCTCCCTGGACTGTTGTCTGTCTGTTGCCTTGCTGAGTCAGGTTCTTACCTAGTTATCTTCTGGCCTTCATATCTTGCCCAGGCCTATTTTTTTTTTTTTCTTGCCCTCTCCAACTTACACTTTCTGGTTAAAAAAAAAAATAAACATTGACTCAGAACTCCTAACTTTGCATTAGCTAACATTTCTTGCCAAGGCACTGACCCTGAGCACCTGCCAAAAGATATTTTTATTGCCTTTAGTTTCATTATAGATGACAAAATACATGGAATTGGATTTCTTTTTCCTGGGATTTGGTTGCTGGTTGTTTATTTCAACATCAGATGGTATTTTCTGATTGAAGTTATTTATAGGCAATTTGATTCTTAAAACCCTTTCTGATATTGCTGGATTGCCTAGGACCATGAGTCTCATGTGACTCCTACATTGAGAGGAGGTACAAACTGAAGCTTTGAAAAGTTGACACCAGACATCAGAACCAGTGCAATCAGTCACTGCCCTTCAGACTCATAATCTATCGGTCTTAAATGGCTTTTACTTTTGAGAGTATGCAATTTCCTTGAAATTGCTAGTCTTAGAGAACGTCACAGTTACTTTTCCTGGTTGTCTTCAGTTCTAATTTTGATGTGAGAGCAAGGAACAGATTTTGTGCAGCCCAAGTTACATTTATAACTTCAAGTGATTGTTCTCTCATAGACTTCAGCCAAAAATTTTTACAAAACAGACTTTTAAAAAAGTTTTCCTCCCCACCTCTCACCCTGCCCAAATATAGTTGACACTTTAAGCTCTGACTACCCAACCTTCTTTGAGCAAAATCTTTGGCAAAGTAGCTAATATTTCATAATAAATTTGGGGAGATTTGAACTACATAAAAGACAGTTCCTGAAAGCATTCCGTGAAGTCTTTTAAACAACTTACTCTTATCAGGCTCATGTGTATCAATTCCGTTACTAGGAGCTGAAGATGATAACAATTATAAATCAGAGAAGCGAAAATCCTTGAGTTCTAACCTTTTCCATAACCAAAAACAAACAGTAAGACCCTGAATAATTGATAATCATTCTCTGGAGTATGAATATTGGATTCTCCATGGCAAGTGTAAACTTTATATTTGTGAATTACTCCAGGGTGTTCATAAATTACATATAGATACAGACAACTGAAGGAAGTTAGTGTATGACCTTATCAAGGGCATTTTAAGATAACATTAAAATTACATCATAGAGGGGCCGGCCCGGTGGCGCACTGCTACAGTGCGCCGCTTGGGGGCATGGCGGCGCTCCCGCCGAGGGTTCGGATCCCACATACAGACCGGCCGCTCACTGGCTGAGGGAGGTGCGGGCGCAACACCGAGGGTTGCGATCCCGTTGCCGCTTGGGGGCGTGGCGGCGCTCCCGCCGAGGGTTCGGATCCCACATACAGACCGGCCGCTCACTGGCTGAGGGAGGTGCGGGCGCAACACCGAGGGTTGCATCCCGTTGCTGGTCCCGGTCCGGTACGGGCGCGACACTGAGGGTTGCGATCCGTTGCCAGTCACGAAAAAAGACAAAAAGGAAAAAAAAAATTACATCATAGAACAGAAAGATATTCCATGCTCATGGATTTAAATACTTGCTATTGTATAGGAGGCAGTACTGCCCAAAGTGATCTAAAGATTCAATGCAATCTCTACCAAAATCCCAGTGACCTTTTTTTCAAAAATGGAAAAGCTGGTCCTAAAATTCACATGGAATTGCAAAGGACCCTAAATAATCAAAACAATCTTAAAGCCAAACAAATTTGGAGTACTCATGCGTCCCAATTTCAAAAGTTACTACAAAGCTACAATAATCAAAACGTGTAATACTGGCATAAGAATATACATGTAGATCAGTGGAATAAAATTGAGAGTCCAGAAATAAGCACCTGCATCTATGATCAATTGATTTTTGAGAAGGGTGCCAAGACCATTCAATGGGGAAAGGACAGTCTCTTCAACTAATGGTGCAGGGGCAACTGGATATCCACATGCGAACGAATGAAATTGGACCCCAGCCTCACACACATATTAAAATTAACTCAAAAAGGGTCAATGACCTTTTGAAAAACTATAAAACTCTTGAAGAAAAGGTAAGGGTCTTTATGACCTTGGAATTGGTAATGGATTCTTAGAAATGACACCAAAAGCACAAGCAATAAAAGAAAAAAAAATCATTTGAATTACATCAAAATTAAAAATTTTTGTGCATCAAAGGACACCATCAAGTAAGTGAATGGTGAGAAAAGAATGGGAGAAAATAATAGCAAGTCTGATAAGGGTCTAGAATCCATAATATATACATAAAACTCTAACAACTCCAAAAAATGCAAACAACCCAATTAAGATATGGGCATGGATCTTGAAAATACATTTCTCTAAATTTGTATTCTAAAGAAGATATACAAATGGTCAATAAACACATGAAAAGATATTCAGTGTCATTGGTCATTTAAAAATGCAAATCAAAATCTCACTCACTAGGCTGGGTATTATTTTAAAACAAAACAAAATAAAAAAACAGAAAATTACAAATGTTGGTGAGGATGTGGAGAAATTGGAACATTGACCTTTGCTGATGGTAATATAAAATGGTGAAGCCATTGTGGAAAACAGTTTGGTAGTTCCTCAAAAAATTGAATATAAAATTACCATATCAACCAACAGCTCCACCCTAGGTATATACCCCAAATAATTGAAAACAGGTATTCAAACAAATACTTGTATATGAGTTTTCATAGTAGCATTATTCACAATAGCCAAAAGGTGGAAACAACACAAATGCCCATAAATGGATGAATGGATGAACAGAGAACTATTTTTCATCCATAAGCAGGAATGAAATACTGACTGATACATGCTGCAGTAGAGGAACTTTGAGACATTATGCTAAGTGAAAGAAGGCAGACACAAAAGGTCACATATTGTTTGATTTCATTTATGTGAAATATCCAGAAGAGGTAAATCCATAGAGACATAAAACATGTTAGTGGTTGTCAGGAGCTGGAGGAGCGGGAACGGGAGTGGCTGCTTTAATGCTTATAGGGTTTCATTTGGGGTAATGAAGATATTTTACAACTAGGTAGAGGTAATGGTTGCATAGCATTGTGAATGTACTAAATGCCACTGAATTGTAGTTTTAAAATGGTTCATATTACATTATGTGAATTTTACCTCAATCTAAAAAATTACATCATATAGTTTTTGTGATCTCACAAATAACTGTGGCTTTGCTGTCTTAGTTACCTTGTGACTGTTGGACCCATGTACTTTGTAGCATTAGTACATTGGGAAGTTCTTTCCTCCTGCGGGCAGGAAAACTCAAAGATGGATGACCCCTAGTGAGTTTCTTCATAAAATTATGATTAAGGAATACAGTTCTGCTTTTTCATTTTTGTTTGTCGAAGCTAGTAAAACTTGTACCTTGAGTGGACCCTGGGTTGTTTTAAAATGTAATCTGGTCTGATATTGGTTGGTTTCTTCATTAATTTGAAAAACCATGTTTAAAATAACTTTATATTGGAGATAAAGTAATTTTTGGTTTTATGAAGGTTTAAGGTAATTTTTAAACAATCTAAGTAAGAAACACTGGAATTGCAGTCAGAATTTTCTGATGGTTTTGTGTATTGCTAGAGACTTTTGATTCTTTCTAAAACCATTGCAAATCCTTTTTACTGTCAGTGGAATTTGTGTCAGGAATAAGAAAATTCTATTTTCAGATCAAGCAGAGCTTGTGCAAAAACTGAAAACATTAATTTCTTATTTTTATCTTATACCTGTTTTGTTTTTTGAAGGAGGAACTTCCGGTTATGTTCTGGCAAAAGACCTGAGGTTGAGAAGAGCTTCTTACTTCAGAAAGATAGAAGGGCTTTGCCAATGATCATGAAGCTTTTCTTTATGAATAAGGCTGATGCTTCTGGCCCATAGTCAGTGTTGTGTTTTATGGGACTTGTTTCTCCTACAGATGTATTTATGCTAGTTGTCTCACACCCTTCCACCTGGTTCCTCTTATGACCCAAAATATGCCATCCAGGTTAAAGATCTATAGATGCGAAGCAAGCTAACTGATTTGTAGTGGACTGAACCCACAGTTTTTGGCATTATGTCCCAATGAACTGAACTAATGCCTTGCTTGAGCAAGGGTTTTGCAATTTTAAAGTTAGAAGGGATCTGGTAAGCTTAGGAAAATATCTGGAATACATGTAATATGTGGAAATAGTGGGTGAATAAAAGTGTTCAGCTTGAAATAATTATTGCTTCTGACTTCCACAAAATTAGGAGGATTTCCTTTTTGTGAAGTTCATAGGATAATTTTTTAAAAAACCATTAGAAGTTTTTCAGTAAACAATTAGAAAAAATTTTTAACAAGAACTAATTTAACTAGACATTGAACTACTTTCACTAGACATTCTAGGACATCAATAGAAGAAAGTGAACAGGTGGATGAGACAATGGCTTATTGCAAAATTATATTTGCCCAGGGACCCCTGCCTATGAAAAGCAGCATAGCATGTAGTGGTTTACCTTTGGTGATTTTCTTAACTAGTTTCCTCATATGGGTGATTAGAATAATAGAATCAACCTTGTAGGGTTGTTATAAGGATTGAATTAATTAATATAGTTAAAGCTGTTAGAACAATGCCTGACACAGTGTAAAAGATAGATATGTCTATATTAGAGACATAAGAATCCTGGTGATTATTAGGAGCTACTTTGGTAAGGGATGCTTTTTTGAGGAACAAACCTGTTTACATTCACAGATGCTCATAGTCCTCACCCTCTCTAGTGTATCCATATGCCTGGACTTCTATTTGAAGTTCTGAGACCTTCTGCTATACTCACTTTGGGGCCATATTACTGCTAATGGGCATTTCAACCAAAGAGAATGCTTTGGGAAAGAAAGAGAGAACTCAGGAGCAGTTGTTTATCAACGGTTTCCCAAGTAATTTTAAGATCCCATGAAGCACTTTGGTGGTTTGTTGAAAACATAGTTACTGTCTCCTTCATTCACCAAGAGTTGTTGTGTGCCCACCATTGGCACTGGGCAGAATGGAATGAAATAGGGGTAACAGAGACAAAAATGAAGAGAACCTAGTTCCTTGGTCTGGCACACACAGTCTCAACCATTCCTGTACCTCTAGAATCCATCCCAGGAAAACCTCAGGGCTTGGAATGGAAGAGCACCAGAAAACAGTGCATCTTTAAGAGTGTGCATCCTTGAAGTTGTAAGGCCATGCATCAGTTAATATCATTATTTCTGCCAAGCTGTCTCAAGCTTAGCTGGGAGAGAGGAATGGAAACTCATCGGTAGAAAGATTGTTAAAATTACAGATTTTGATGGATTATCTTATTCTGATCTGTTGTCAGAGACAGTTGAGTTTGCTTTACTTCCACTTATGTATTCCAGTTTCTACTAGCATTTTTAATAGTTATAAATTGCTAGTTTTTATTTCAATGACCTCTTTTTACTCTCGTGCCCCTCTGGTTTTCCTGTTCTGATGAAAATGAAGTAGGAAAGGAGAATGATGAGATTGGATAACTCAGCTCCTGAGAATGCTTTATCTTCTCATGAAGTGATGGTATACTGCTTCTTCTATAGGAGTGAATTGTAACTGCAGAAGCAACAAGTGGTCCATTAAAGATGCACTTGGGGCTGGATAAAGTGAAGAGTGAAACTGGAGAAAGTAATGAAGTAAGGAAAAGGTATGTTTCCCAGATTAATAGTGTGCTTCTGAATTTTAACATTTCTTTCTACATCAATTAACTTTGTAATTCCTGAGTCTGTATAGCCATATTTAGTCTTCGTATTGCTGTTAAACATTATTTATTTTCTCCTCCCTTGGTTTTTATTGCTGAACTCTTTGACCAAATGATTCTTATTTGGATTAATCTAAAAATCTGTATTGAATCTATAACTTATTTCATTTCTTAGATCACTTGATGGGAATCTGTTATAACTTAGGTTGACCATTGGGTATCATAAAAGTAGAGTCGTGTGTTGTATTTCTGTGATGTGCAGATTTAGTCCGAGTGTCAGCTTTTAGTCTGACTGCAAAACTTACACTTGTGCTTTATTAAATGACTGACTTGAAAAACTAGAAAACTAGTTAGAATACCATTCATCCAAGCCATATTCTTAGGCTACAATATGTGTGGCACTGTACACGTCTATGGAATCCTGGAATAGGCAACCTTTTCTATTGCTAAATTTAATATAGAAGACAGAGCAGACTAGTGAATAGTCAACATAAACAGACATAGCCTTCACTTGATGAAATAGATATGATTTAGTAAGCTTTTTAAATAAAGCAGATCTTTTATATTATTTTCCATTATAAAGTTAAGAACCTTTCTTCGATATGCTTAATAGAGATTTTTGGGAAGGGAGAAGGAACTGGAGTCAGAGTCATCAATGATATATGGTGGAAGTTCTGTACCCCAACATCCTTAGACAATTCCATGGCAACATCACTCCTTCTCCACAAGCCTGGGGACCACCAGCCCATGGGAAATTTTCCACAATTGTAACTCTTAGAACTTCCTTCCTTGTCATGGGTGGTCTTCCCTGTGCTTCAGGAATGGATTGTAGCAGGGCCACTCTTGGATGTAAGATATATTCCAGCTTGATCGTTCTCTCACTTTGAGTCTTAAAGTTGAGTAAAACTGTTTTGTGGTCTTCTATATCGATCCTCTAAACTGAAAATGTCATAAGACAAGCTTTTTGTAACACACATTTTCTAGTGCTAACCCCCACAATAACTCTGCTTCATCATTCTGGTCTCCCAGCTATGCTTCATTCAATCCAGAAATGCTCCAGCTTTAAGGCCATTGTACTTGCTCCCTCTGCTTCAAATCTTGTCCTCCTAGATTAGCCCCATGGCTCCATGGTCAGGACAGAGGGTAACAGGCAGGCTCTAGCAATGTTTGTTGGGCTGGGGGACTAGTAGGAAGGGGACATTGCCTGTGGTGACTAGAGGTTGCAATAGAGGAAAGTTAATGGGAAGGGCAGGGCAAAGCCAAACTAGAATCACCAGCCATCTCTGAACCTACTACCTGGCGACATTGAGCCATCCTGCCTAGTTCCAGCTTAGCTCATTCTCCCACTACGCTCCTACCTATGAAGTATGAAGTTTTGTTTATTCTACACATTGTGCTTTCTTGGTTTCACCTTTAAGATCTTTTAAAATTAATCTCTCACTTTTAGAGGCATATACCATTTGACTCAGCAATTGCATTTCAAGGAACATATCTCATGTATAACCTCATACAGGTAGGCAGGTAATCCTGTACCCCCGCAGCCTCTGTTAAGTTCTCATGCATGCTTCCTCCCTCAATAGCACTTGGACAGACTAAATAAGCATCTCTCATTGCCATCATTCTGTTGTGGCCCTGGGTCATGTCCCTTCTGCTTGCTCAAGTGTTAACTGCCTGCCTCTTTGCCCAAACTGTAGTAGACTGGGGACATTTGCACGGTATCTAACTATATTCCCTCTTTGATTTCTTCTTTTGGACTTCTGTTTCTTACAGCAGTCTTTCTTTTCCCATTTGCAATTATCAGGAATGGTTAAATTTTTGCGTTGCATTTTCTAGATATTTAGATAATTAAGTATATAGTAGTGAATAGCTCTACTTGGGTGCATGTTAAAATCATCTCAGAAACTTCATAAAACATTAATGCCTGGTCCCACCTCCAGTTATTCTGGCTTTATTTTTTTTTCCTTTTTTCTTTTTTTGGTGGCTGGCGAGTAAGGGGATCCAAGCCCTTGACCTTGTTATTATAACACCATGGTCTAACTAACTGAACTAACCGGCCAGCCCCTACCTTCAGAGATTCTGAGGCAACTTGTCTGAGGTGAGGCATGGGCATCAACATTTTTGAAAGCTACCCAGTTGATTTTCATGTGCGCTCAAGTTTGAGAACTAGCAAGTACTATTGATTTTTCTATATTGGTGCTGACTCTTGTCACTTTAAACTCATCATAACCATGTAAATGATTCCTTTGAGTTTAATAAGTATATGATGGAGTTATTCATAAAAATATTTTGTCTCTGTCTTTACTATATTTGTATCTCTCATTCCTTTTTATATTGCTTTGTATTGGAAGGAACTTCTGATACTGTATTAATTAACAGTGAAGATAAAATGCATCTTCATTCTGTGCCTATTTTTAATGACTGCATAGCTTGTTTTTTCCCTTGAAGTATAATATTGACATTTGGTTTTAAATAGATGCAGTACTCTAATTAGGGTAAGAAAGTATACCTATATTATTAGTTTTAGAATTTTAAAATTAAGAATAGATGTTGGCAGTGGAATACTACTCGGCCATAAAAAAGAATGAAATTCTGCCATTTGCAGCAACATGGATGAGTCTGGAGAAAATTGTGTTAAGTGAATTAAGCCGGACAAGGAAAGAGAAATACTGCATGTTCTCACTTATAACTGGGTGCTAAGAAAGAACGAAGGAAAGAAAGGGAGAAAGAAAGAAAAGACCACAACAATTCATTGAACTTTCAGAAGGAGAGAACAAACCTAAGGTTACAAGAGATGAGGGAGGAGGAAATGAGGAGGCTTGGGGAGGGATGGATCAGGTAAAGGGCATAAAGGAAAATCATGGGCTGGCCCGGTGGCGCACTGGAGAGTGCGCTGCTTGGGAGCGCCAAGGGTTCGGATCCCATGTGGAGACCGGTTCCCGCTCACTGGCTGAGCGCGGTGCAGGCACAACACCGAGGGTTGCGATCCCGTTGCCGGTCCCCGGTACAGGCGTGACACCGAGGGTTGCGATCCCGTTACCGGTCAGTAAAAAAGACAAAAAGGAAAAAAAAAAAAGAAAAATCATAATCTGTAATAATGAATATGCTGATAATAATAATAATAATAAAAAGAATAGGTGTTGGATTTTAGCAAATGAATATTTGGTATCTGTTGACATGACACAGTTAAAAAATTTAACTTATTCCTAGATTCTACTTACTATTATTTTCTTTTGAATTATTGACCATGAATTCTGAGTGAGCTTTGTCTATAGTTTTTTCTTTTCAGTTTCTTTAGCCAGTTTAAGTATCAAGTTAGTAGAATAAATTAGATAACCTATATCTTGACCTATTTTAGGCATGATTTCTATAGCATGTGAATTGTTTCCATAGAGTTTCAAGGGACTCACTAATAAACCATCCAAAGGCAAACTAGCTGCTTTTTGGGGTGTGGTTATCTGATTCTGTATAGCTGTTGTTCTAGTTAGTTATTTTATTTTTGCCAATATTGGAATTTTACATTTTTAATATAAAATTCATTTATTTAGTTCTATCCAAATTTATTAACACATACAATATTCTCTACAATTTTATTGCTCTGTTTTGTGTCCTATTTTTCCAATTTTAAGTGTTTCCTTTTTTTTGTTAACTACATTTACTAGTAGTCTTAGTCTATTCACAGAAACTTTTGTGTGTGTGTGTGTGTGTGTGTGTGTGTGTGTGTGTGTGTGTGGCTGGCCAGTATGTATTCACAGAAACTTTTAGTTGAAATATAAAACTTTAAAAAATACAAAAAGATGTAGTAAAGTCAGTTTCCCGTTCACTCCTGTTCCTCAAGCAAACAATTCTCCTCTCATAGGCAGCAACTCCTGCCAGTTTCTTATGAATCCTTCCAAAGTATTTCGGTTTTCACTTTCAAAATATCTAATTTCTTTTGTTTGGGGAAAAAAAAAAGTTCCTCTAGTTTTTTTTTTTTTTTTTTAATTTCGCTTCTCAAGATTATTAATTGCATATTTAGTTTTTATTTTTGTTTTTTATAACACTTAAAGCAGTCTTTGTCCTCCTTTTTTCATAGTCTATAGATTTCTTGTGTAGCAATTTTGTTACATTTTCTAACTTCATTACTGTTATTTCAGAGTTTATCTCTTGCAAACAGAGTATTGTTGTATTTTGACTCTATTCAACCTCTCTTCTTGAAGAATCTGTACCTTATGTGGAAATTTATACTCTTTAATTTATGGTTGCCATTATATTTCTTATGTTTTCTATATATCATTTGTTTCTCAATTTTTATATTTCTTTGTTATCTCTTTTCCATTATGCCTTTTGTTTTATGGAATATTCTTTGCTTCTGTTTAGCTTTTGAACACATTTTAAAGGTGAATAATCTTTTGAATTCTTAGTGCTAAAAATAACATTCGTTCCTATGTTTATTTACTATCATCAGAGCAAAAGCAGGAACTTTCCTTTCCTTCCATATGAGGAAATTCAGTTTCTCCCTTTTTTGGCATCCTCTCTTCCTATTCCTTATCTACCTACCCCTCCCCATGCATTATTTTTTCCTTTCACATTTTACATTTGTTCTGTGAAGTGTACTAATTCTTCTGAGCCTCAACCTGGTACTCATAAGTATTTTGCTATGTTTGATTCAGTCCCTTAATTAACAACCACTGAGGCCTAACTCTGAGCCAAAATACACTGAGCTAGCTACAGGAGATACAAAGATAAAGCCAGTTTTGTCCATGCCTCAAGGTCCCCTTTCTGGTTGAGAAGGCAGCATGACATGCAAACCAACAGTGGCAAAAGACGTGATGTGTCACATGTGCTGGAGACACAGAGGGAGAAGGGAGTGACATTTGGTGAGTGGGCGAAGGTATCCTGGGAGCTCAGTCAATGTATGTCCCAGCAGGGCTTTGTGAGATAAAGCCACAGGGAAAAAGCCTGAAGGTGCACAGGCACATCACCCCATTCTTGGGAGAGTGGTTGGAGATGACACTGGACAAAGGGATGCTGGGACCAGATTGTGAAGCATCTGTTTATATCCTGTGGGCTGCACCACAGAGGTTCTAAAGCAGGGGAGTACCAGGCTCTGGTTTGTTTTGAGGAAGATAACTCTGGCTGTCATGTACAACACAGACTGCAGGGAGGGAAGTCAGTTAAGCAGTTGTGGCAGTCATTCAGATGAGAAGTGAGGGCATCTTGGACAAGGGGGTAGTGGTGATGGTGGGGAAGAAAAGAGGAACTGTTTTGAGGCAGAACCTAAAAATACTAGTGCCTGACATGGGGGAGACTGGGAATGAGGGAATGCCTTGGAAGGGTTTTTGTTTATTAGTTTTAGGGAAGGTGATGATAGGTGGTGGAACTTTTGATCAACTTAGGGAATGGGGTAAGGTGTGTAAGAGCGGGTGAAGAGACTAATTTGGAGAGAGGCAGAGAAGAGTTTGTTTTAGGACTTGTTGAATTAAAGAAACCTTCAAGTTGTCTAGAAAAACTTATCTTGGGGCAATTGTGAATATGGGTCAGAAACTCAGGTGAGATGTGGGATCGGGAGGTAAAGATATGAGATTCACTTGCTCCATTGAGGATTGGAGCCATAAGAGCAGATATAAAAATCCCCCCAAGTAGAGCATGTAGACAGAAAACGAAAGGTCCTAGGATGGGCTTTTGGCAAAGCCCAGTCTTTATGCAGGAAATTGAAACCTTTTGAGCACTGTAATACGTGCCCAGCACGGATGGCTAGAACTTTTTCAGATGGCTTACTTTATCTTCTCAACAGCCCTGTGCATGGGAATTATATTATTCTACTTTGTGGGCCAGGAAACTAAGGCTCCAAGGTATTGTTACTAAGCTAGTAAGTGGTATTGCAAACCAAACATGCTAGAGTAGAGGAGAAGCAAAAAAGTGGTGTGGAAGATATAATTTCCTACAAGGGGCAGTGACCAGCAGTGACCACTCATTCAGAGATCCAGTAGCATAAGGAGAAGCTAAGCCACTGGTCTTCTCAATTAGAAAACTGAGAGAGATCCTGCAGTTCCCACCACATACCTGTCAGCTCACACTGGTGTTAGGAGGTGAGGAAATGCAGATTGACTGCAGCTCTTGGAAACAGTTTAGTGATAGAGGAATGATGAGGCTGTCTGGTCTGGGGGTAGCATCATTTTTATTTACAGATGACAGGTTGAGATATTCTGATTTGCTCAGCTTGATTTGTGTTGTCTCTAGACTTCTGTTACTAAAAAAGATCAAAAGTAACTCTGGTGGATTCCCTTTCATGCAATCTACTTGTTTCATTTGTTTACTTAGAGTTCTTTTTTTCTCTTTTTCTTCTACACATTTCTTTCAGATGTTTCCAGGCTGTGTCTGAGTGACCCTCTTTGATTGCTAATTATGCATGAGACCCTGGGAGCTGCTTCTTGTTTCTTCTCTCAGGTCTTTTCATTCTGGAAGTGGTTTTCTTCTGTCCTTTGAATCTTTTATTCAATTCAGCTTCCTACAGAACTCTAATTCCTGGATTGTCTCTGTCCTCCAGATGACAACTTGCTTATGCATTCTTTGATGACACGAGAGTGTGCTCTAAGAGCATGGGCTCTGCAACCAGTCTGCCTCGATCCAAATCCTGGCTCTACCAACTACTAGCTAAATGACCTTGGGCAGGTTATTAGCTTCTTTATGCCTCAGTTTTCTCATCTGCAAACTGGAGGCAATAATAGTATCTACTACCAAGGGTTGTGGTGAGGGTTAAATGAGCTAGTGCATGTAATTGCTTAGAATGAGTGGTGTGCAGTGCGCATCATGTCTTCCATCATTGTTAGCTGCTTTTATTGTTGTTATTGTTTTAGTGACAAGTAGTAGGACAGATGACCTCTTCCTGATTATCATTTGGACCATACAAGTAAGTTTTAAATTTACAGACTATTGGAGCCTTACTTGATGAGCTAGAAGTAGGCAAATCCTGGAAACC
This sequence comes from Galeopterus variegatus, assembly GCF_000696425.1. Taxonomy (NCBI): domain Eukaryota; kingdom Metazoa; phylum Chordata; class Mammalia; order Dermoptera; family Cynocephalidae; genus Galeopterus; species Galeopterus variegatus. The sequence continues at coordinate 62,196 of NW_007732706.1, forward strand.
AGGTAGTATTCCCTCAAGTTTTTAAGGAGTTAAGCAATGAATAATTTTAACCTTGGTCCAGATGTGGCACCTGGAGTTGTGGATGTCCACTGTGTGTCCTTACCCTCCCTATGGCAGTGTTCAACTGATGTTCCTTAAAAATAGGCATATAACTTTAATTTCCATTTTACAGAATAGTTCTTCCAAAAAATGTTTATTTTTGTTCCTGTAGCTGCAATTATCTCATATGCAAATAATACTTTAAACTCCTTGTGCAATGTATATGACTACCTTATGCCAGTTGTCTTGCTGCATTGGCCAGAACTTCAAAAATATTTGAGATAGTAATGCTAGCTTATATCTCCTTTTTTTGACATCTGGCTTAGAATGATGTGTTATATTCTTGTCTTATCTATAGGCCATTTTGTTCTCAGTATTTTTATTAGGAATGTATGCTATCAAATGACTTTCTTGTATCTATTGAAGGATTCATTAGGTTTTTTCATTTAACTTTTTGATTTTGTGTCATATTTATCTTGAACTACCATCCCATTCTGGCCAAATCCTTACCAGTTTGGTCATTCTTTTATCATTAAATTATTTTTGCCAATCACTAAAAATTTTTAAGTCTATATTCATTCAGAATTTTTATCTATGACAAAGTTCTTTTTTGGTTGTATTGGGGTTTTAAAGTAGCATACCCTTTGTAAAAAACTCAAATAATATAATATTTATAGACTAAATAAGGAATAAAACTCACCTGATAATCCTATTAATTACAAAGTAATTAATGTTGGGTTTATTGTCAAACCTTCCAGATTTTTTCCATGCATTTACCTATATATGGGTTTTTTTTCCTCTCTCTCTCTTTATTTTACCAAAAATGAAATCGTACGAAGTCCTGAAACTTTCATTTAAATTTAATATTATATCACTGGCATCTTTCTGAGTCCATGCACATACATCTACTTCATTCTTTGTAACATTGGTAGGGTATATCATAGTATAGAGTGGTCATAATATGTTTAGTTAGTCCTGTTGGTGGATGTTTAAATTATTCCCAATCTTTTGCTAACACTACATGAAACATCTCAGTACATGTTTGTGTGTACAAGTATTTTCTAGGATAGATTACTAGAAATGGATTTGTGGATCAGAGGTGATGAATAGAATAGGGGTTTTTAACCTAGTCTGTGAGTACCTATTCTTGTATGCAAAATGTGGCGTGTATTACCTATACTGTGCATTTTCCTAGAATGAGAGTCTATAAATAAGATTCACAAAGAAGTCATTGCCCAAAAAGAAAGAATTACCACCACATAAAATTAAGTAACTTGCCTGAGTCCATGGTGGGACAGATGTAAGCCCTTGGTATCTCTCTCCAGTGGTTTTAAAAAAGGAAAAAAAGTTCAGAAGGAATATGTCCTTCAAATTATCTATAGCGCCAATCTCTGAGGGTAGGGCTATGAGAGTTCCACAAAGACTTTTTTTTTTTTTACAACGAAGATATGTTATTTTTATAAGCAGAACAAAAGTAAAACTCACTGAACAAACAGAAAAAGTAAAAACGAAGTGCTTGCATGACAGAAATAGTAAGGGGAAATCAATCAACTAATCTCTTGGGGTTTTTAAGGATAGTGAGCAGGTTTGTCAATGAGTGAGCCAGTTGTCCTTTAAGAAATCTTTGACAGAATTTGCATAGTCTCAAATAAGCTGTCTCAGCATGTTTACTAACTATAAATGAAAAGGTAGTAACTTTATAGTGGAGAGATCCAGCAGAAACCACCTTTACCAAATCTCGAGGTCAACATCACCAACAATAAGACATTGTGAGCCCCATGACACAATGCACTGAGAAGAACACAGCATCATTTCTACGGTATTTTTGCCAAAAAATGCATCACCTTAGTGTAATCATGAGAAAACATCAGGCAAACCCAAATCAAGGGTCAGTCAACAAAATAACTGATTAATACTCTAAAGTGTCAAGAACATGAATGACAAGAAAAGACTGAGGAATTGTCATAGACTCCAGGAGATGAAGGAGGAATAACAGCTAAATACGATGGGGGTCCCGGATAGGATTCTGGAACAGAAAAAAAGACACTGGTAGAAAAAACTGGTACAATTAAAATAAGATCTTTGGTTTGGTTAACAGTATTGTACCAATGTTAATGTCCTGGTTCTGTTAGATATACTATGGTTGTGTAAGATGTCAACATTAGGGGGAGCTGGGTCAGGGATATATAGACACACTCTCTACTATTTCTGTAACTTTTCTATAAATCTAAAATTAGCTCAAAATGAAAAGGTTTTGTTTGTTTTAAGAAACCTTGACAAGATTCCTTACAAATGTTTTCTGTTTTTTCTCTATCTCATTTTTCTTTTAAGTAAAAAGCCCTCATGGGGTTAGAGAAACCCTTTGGTCCAGGGTAGAAACTGGCCTAAGAATATGAAAGAAAGCTTAGGGTTAAATTCCCTTCTCTGAGTGGATAAATGTTAATGTTGACCTTCCACAGTGTTGCCTCTGGGATCATTTTCTTTTTTTTTTCCTTTTTGTCTTTTTTCGTGTCCGGCAACGGATCGCAACCCTCAGTGTCGTGCCCGTACCGGACCGGGACCGGCAACGGGATCGCAACCCTCGGCGCTGCGCCCGCACCTCGCTCAGCCAGTGAGTGGGAACCGGTCTGTATGTGGGATCCGAACCCTCGGCGGGAGCGCCGCCACGCTCACAAGCGGTGCACTGTAGCAGTGCGCCACCGGGCCGGCCCCTGGGATCATTTTCTAATATGTTTAATTTCCCAGACCTTTTTAGAGGGTACAGTAGTGAAAATCTGTACTGATGGGAGATTTTGCTGAAATTTTTTATGAGGCCAAGTGAGCAGAAAATTAGTCAATGCAAGATACTGCACTTAAGGGAAAAAAAATTCCAAACCAGACTTATACAAAGTCATGGATCACAAAATATCACTTAGTACCTTGGTATTCTCTGCAGATAATGCCTCTGTGCTTGCTGCTGAGGCCAAAATGGCCTGAAAATTGGTGCACACCCCTGCAGGGATGACCAGACCCAAGCAGTCATCTAGGGGCTTGTGCAGATGAAGGTCCCTCCTTTTCGTTAGGAAGCAGCCAGCCCAAAGCACTATATACAGAAAAATTTTTAAAGCTACGGGTTTATAACATGTTTACATGAAGAAGGGTACAAGAGAGCAGCAGACTTGGAGTCTGCATGGAGTCTAGGAAGATTTGGAGGGCAGGACTCTATCAGAGCATATCTGGCTCTGTCCATAGGAGAGGAGATACCACATTGGCCTGGGCTGGTTGCTGCAAAGATGGGCATGCTAGACATACAGGTTGAAGACTTCCTAAGTTCTAAATCTGTTCCTCAGGCAGCAACCTGATTAGGGATTTTGCTTCCCAGATGCTGTGATTAGCAGGAAAGGATAGCTCTGGGTAGATGACAGGAACAGTGAGTCGCCTGGAAAGTGAGTGAGGCTCTTGAAAACGAGGGGGGAAAATCTGGTTTGTCTCCATTGAGTTTGGTTGGTATGAAGACAATTCCACCCCATCCAATTAAGAATTTAATAATCTCTTAGTGAACTTAAAAAAAATGTATCATATTTCTTTTTTTTTCTTTTTTTTTTTTTAAAAAAAAGATGACCGGTAAGGGGATCTTAACCCTTGACTTGGTGTTGTCAGCACCACGCTCACCCAGTGAGCGAACCGGCCATCCCTATGTGGGATCCGAACCCGGGGCCTTGGTGTTATCAGCACCGCACTCTACCGAGTGAGCCACGGGCCGGCCCCAAAAATGTATCATATTTCTGAACTTAAAAAGTTGGGGACTAGACTTAGTCAATGAGTATTTCATGAGCAACATGCCAGGCACTGTATTAGGCCCTGAAAATGTATACAGCAGCAAGCAAGATATTCACGGTTCCTGCCCTTGTGGAGCTCACAGACCAGGATATTGTTCCTCTGAGCCTAAACCAGCCAGCTCACCTACCTCACACAAAGGTGCCTCTGCTAAAAAGGCTTTGTTTACACCAAAATAGAAGTTCACCTTTTATTTTTTTTAAATAAAAATTTAAAATAATTATTACTATTTTAATTTCCTTCTGAGTGTTGAAAAGCTGTGTCATGTATACTTCATGTAATTAATTTACATAATTTTGAAGCAGCATTTGGCACCTTTAATCATAAAATCTGCCCCTGTCCTGGCTGCTCCCCTGGGCTGTGACGTTGAAGACACTTTGGTAAGGCCTAGTGGGTTTGCTCAGTGTGTAAGACAATCAGCAATGTTTACCAAGGTATCATGAGCTCTGAGAAGGCACAGCATGGCCAGCTGGCAGTATCCAGGGGGAGCCACCTCTTCTCTGCTGTTGCATGGACATTTCTTCCTTCCTGAATTTACTCTTTTGGGTCAGATTCCAACAAATTGGAACCTTCAAGCAGTGAACCAACTAGAGTGGTGCTAATTCACCTGATTCTACAACACTGTTAGTGACCTCTTCCCTGGTTCTTCCTCCAGAGGCTCTGGGCCTTTTTATTTAATAGAGATACATCCTCATGCCTTGAATTGGTAGAATGGTTATGAATTCTTGTTTTTGTATATAAAGAGTGCAGTGGATAAATGATGAGCAGTATTTATTATTTATCAGCGAGAATAAGTTTGTGGTTGACATATTTAATTTGCAAGATTCAGCTCTATGAACCCAGTGGAGTATATGAATAGACGATCATTTTTTCCAAGTACTTTTGCAGAATGAAGTTTCATCAGAGAGCTTTCCACCATCTGAGCCTGATCCCTTTCCAGCCACGAATCTTCCAACCCACCCTGACCTACCTTTTGTTAAGCTCCAGAAGGCCATCCTTTTGCATTACTGAGCTTTTTTCCCTTCTCTGCTTTCAAGTCCCAGTTCATCAAATGCCAGCCTCCCCTTGAAGCTTTCTTTGCTCTTCCTCACTCATTATTATCAGACTTTCTCCTCAGGTCTCCCAATCCCGCAATAGTGCCTCTCCTGTAGCACATATACATCACAGGTCTTTTGTGATGACTGCATTGACGTGGCTTTCTCCTCTCCTGGATTAGAGACTTTTGCATTCATCTTTATGTCCTCTGAGTATCCTGCATAGTGAATTTGCTAACATTAACTGAGGGCTTACACTATTCCAGCCACTGTCTAAAGCACTTTATATTATCGTGCTTAATTGTCATAATAACCCTACAAGAATAATACTTACTATCCCTGTTTTACAGATGAGGAAACTGAATCATAGAAAGGTTAAGGATTTTGCCCAAAGCAGCAAATGTAATAAGTGGTGCAGTTGGGATTTGAAGCCAGGCAGCCAGTCAGGAGTCAGGGCTTCTAACCACTACTTGATACTGGAATAATATGCTATATAGTGCCCATGCTCCTTACTGTATGCTACACTGGCATAAGAACAGACAGTGTTTCTCAAAAACCAGCTGTGTGGCAAGCACTAAGCTAAGTGTTATATGTTTATTATCTCACTTAATCCTCACAAAAATCCCATGAAGCACATGTAATGATTATTCCATAGATGAGGAACTTTATATGTAGAGGAGTTGGGGTTAAGCAGCTTGTGCTAGGTAATAGTACCGTGTGTGCCTAATAAGTGTTTACATGTGAATGAGTGAGTAGATCAATGAATAACAGCAGGGAAAGGGTTTGAGATATATGTATTGAGTGCCTTCCATTTTTTTCAGTAGAAAATTTTTTCCCAATATTTTATTATGAAAATTTTCAAACATACTGCAAAGTCGAAAGAATATTACAGTGAGCAACCATACACCCGCCACCAGGCTTTGACCATTAATATTTTACTGTTTGTGCTTTCTGTCCTTCTAATCAGCCATCTGTTCTTCATATTTTTTCATTCATTCCCCTTGGTATTTCAGCATGTATATCACTAAGTAGAGGTCATTATTTGTTTACACGTTGTTTTCTTTAGAGGTAAGATTTGTGCATTTCATTGTAGTTAAATTTTAACTGTACACTTGCTTGGTTTTGACAAATGCATGCACCTGCATAACCCAAACTCCTACTAACATATTATTATTACCCAGGAAATTCCTTCATGTCCCTTCCCAGTCAGTGCCCACCCCTACTTCCTAGAGGAGTATCTGCTATTTTTATATTGTTGATTTATATGCTATCTTGTTCTAAGAGAATTTAAGGTGACTCACTCAGGTTCATAAAATACAGCAAGAAAACGTAAATGAGAAGTAGGTGGAAAAAAAAAAAAACTATGGTAGGAATATTAAGTCAAGCCAAGAGAGTACCTATGATATTCCTTGAACTTTTATAAGTAATGTATTACTCAATCCTCACAAAAGATATGCATGCTTATTTCCATTTTGTAGATGGAGAGTCTACGAAGTTGTGTAGCTGCTAAGTAAACACATTTACTCCAAAGTTCATAGTTTTTCCGCTTTATCCCAAAAAACCAAGACAACAGGTAAAATAAAAGCTCATCTTAAATGTTAATATGGTTTCAAATAATATGTGCTGAAGTATTTATAAAACTGTGTTACCTGGTTGGCCACCTGATACAGGCTGTTACTCATCTGTCTTCTGCTTGCCCGGCTGGTGGTGCCAGTTCTTCGTGTCTGCACGGGTGCAGGCACTAAAATGGTCCAATCCTTGCAAAGTGCCTTAAGGTCTGGATTGGCTTTGAGTTATCCTGTGTGGCCCTAGAGATGGGATTCCATGTCCTCAGAGAAAAAGTCAGCTTTTCCAGGACTGGTGATAAGAGTGAGAAGTCTTGAAATGGTCCTATTGACTGCTAAATAAGACCAAAGCAACATCAGCAAGGAAGCATCTTATATCTGAAAAAGTCTTGGTTAGAGCTTTCAGTTTTGACTTTAATGGGGTTTATTTGTTAGTTGTGTTATGAAAAAGTAAAGGTAATTATTTGGTAAAAGAATTATAAATCTCTAATAGGATGCTTTAGAAATCTTCTACCTTGTACATTCTATGTTGAGTCTGCTTTGTAATAATAGGTTGGTTACATGAATAAAGGGTAAGGAGGAAGTGAAGATTACTTTGTGGTTTCTTACTTGAAATGCCAGAAAAAGGGTTGGGCTTGTTATGCAGTAAGAAGGTTGTCACAGGGCTCCTCAATAAAGTTAGGGAGAGACTTTAAAAAAGAAAAGAAGATGGGCATACTAAATTGATACCTACTTGGCAATTTAAAACAAGGATTTCCTCTTCTGGACTGTGACCCCCAGTATGGTGGAACAATACCTGTGTTGGGCTCTGTTGTGCCAGCGGAAACTATGATATGCTTACATGGTCTTGGGTGATAGGGTGAGGAAACACAGGAACCAGCTCAGGAGCCAGACTTGTGAAGACCTAGAGCAGTGACACTGGAGACCACTAGAAGTGAGGCAGGTGTCCGATAGTCTTGCTCTGCTGTTCACCCTGTCCCACACTCCACTTTTCACTCCCACCCTTTTCTCCCTGGATCCCATACCCACAGCTTGCAAAGAGAACATTTCTTTGTCGTCCAGGCTCTCTTCTCTGTGCTTCTAGTCCTCTGGAGGGCACAGGAGGGGTGGACAGCCAACTCACCAGTAGAAAGATCCACATTAATGGTGGCTACCAATGATAAAGATTAGTTCCTCCTCCCTAGGAAGCAACAGTTAGTTGTCTTTAACAGACTATTTTAATTGAAGGGGAAAAAACCCCACCTCGTTTTCTGATTATAAAAAGCATTCTTACAGTAAGTTAATCTGAAAAATATAGGAAAGCGTAACTGAGATTCCCTTGATATCTTGATAGCATTCCTTTTAGGCATTTATTTAGAAATTGCTTACATAGAGTCTGACACCATGCCATGTATACATTTTGTATCTTGCTTTTAGAATATTTATGTATTTACTTATTTTTCATATCTTATAAAATGTAATATTCTAAATATTTTCCTGTATCAAAAATAAGTATCATTTTAAATAGGCATTGATATTACATATATTGTGTGGACAGTATTCTATTTTTAGCTTACCTATTTTGTTGACTTTGAAGTGAGTTTCTTGTGCATAGTATATAGTTGGGTTATATTTATCCACTCTGCCAATCTCTGCCCTTTTAAAAATTTTATTTTAATTTACACATTGTAATTTTACATACTTGTGGGGTATAATCTGATATTTTGATACATATATATGTTGTATAATAATCAGGTCAGGGTAGTTAATGTATCAGTCACCTCATGCATTTATCATTTCTTTGTGGCAAAAACATTCAAAAGCCTCTCCTCTAGCTATTATATAACATACAACACTTAACTGTTAACCGTTGTCACCTGACTGCTATAGAACACCAGAACTTATTCCTCCTGTCTAATTGTAATCTAGTACCCATTGGCCAACCACTCTCTGTTTTCCCTCCCCAGTTTCTGGTAACCACTGTTCTATTCTCTGTTTCTATAAAATCAATATTTTCCCCCCCTTAAATTCCACATTTGAGTGAACTCATGTGGTATTTGTTTTTCTGTGCCTACTCACCTCACTTGACATAATGACCTTTTAATTGGTGTATTTAGATCATTAACACTTAAGGTAATTATTGACATATTAGGGCTTTAATCTACCATTTTATTATTTGTTTTGTTTCCTGTTTCTCATTCTTCTGTTTCTTTTTGCTTGCTTTTCTCAGGGTTACTTGAACATTTTTTAGGGTTTTGACATTTTTACAGTATTTTTGAGTGTGTCTTTATCATTTTCTTACAATACACATATGTGACTACTGTCTACTGTTATCAACATTTTACCACCTTGAGTGAAATGTGGCACACCTTACTTCCATCTAGGTTTCTTTACCTTCTTCCTTTTAATACACTGTCTTGGCTCTCAGATGATGTTATGATTTTTGTTTCAGTTATCGAATATGATTTATAAAGCTCATGAGGAAAATGATAGTCTGTTGTATGGACCCATATTTTTGCTTTTTCTGTTGCTGTTTATTTCTTCCTGATGCTCCAAGATTTCTTCTTTTATCAATTCTGTCCTGTTTGAAGAGCTTCCTATAACCATTCTTTTAAGGGTATGTCTTCTAGCAGCACCTTCTTTTAGTTTTCCTTCATCTGAGAATGTCTCACCCTATCCCCTGCCCAATATTGAAGTATAGTTTCACCAGATAGAGAATTGATGGTTGATAGTTCTTTTCCTTCAGCATTGAAAATGTTGTGCCTCTTCCTTCTGAACTGCATGGTTTCAGATAAGAAACCTCTTGTTATTTGAATCATTGTTTCCTTATAGGTAGTACGTTATTTTTCTCTGCTTTCAAAAGTTTTTCTGTCTGTAATTTTAGAAATTTAAATTATATGTGTCTTGATGTGGATTTAAGTTTATCCTATTTGGGGTTTATTCAGCTTCTTGAATCTATAGATTTATGTCTTTCACCAAATTTGGGAAATGTTTAGCCATTATCTTTTTGAATACTCTTTCAGCCTCTCTCTTTTTCTTTTCTCCTTCCAAAACTCTGGTAATATGAATATTGGAGCTTTTGCTATTGTTTCACAAGTGCCTGAGGCTCTGTTCATTTGTTTTCAGTCTATCTTTTCTCTTTTGTTCATATTTGGTAAATTCTATTGATCCATCCACAAGTTCACTGGTTCTGTCCTCTGTAGTGTCCACCCTATCATTGAGCCTATCTAGCAAGTTTTTTTGTTTTTGTTTTAATTTCTGTTACTGTATCTTTGAGTTCTATGATTTCCATTTGGTTCTTTTTTTTGATGAGATTTTCTATTTTTCCATTTGTTTCAAGAGAACTGGTAATTGTTTGTTGAAACATTTTTATGATGGCTGCTTTAAAATCCTTGTAAGCCAATGCCAACATCAGATTCATCTTGGTGTTGGCATCAATTAATTGTATTTTCTCATGCAAGTTGTGATTTTCCTGGCTCTTAGTATGACAGGTGATTTTCACTTTTATTTTGGACATTTTGTCTATTGTGTTAGGAGACTATAGGTCCTATTTATTTTATTTATTTATTTTAAAAGATGACTGGTAAGGGGATCTTAACCCTTGACTTGGTGTTGTCAGCACCATGCTCAGCCAGTGAGCAAACCGGCCATCCCTATATGGGATCTGAACCCGGGGCCTTAGTGTTATCAGCACCACACTCTCCTGAGTGAGCCACGGGCCAGCCCTATAGGTCCTATTTAAATCTTATATTTTAACAGGCAGTCACTGTGTTTAGATTTAGCACACAGGTTGGGGTCTACTTTTGTGGTTCCAATGACAATTTACTTTTTAGAGCCTTTGCTGTACTCTTTTGGTCTGCTTGGTTTATCGGGTGCTGCTGGGGCTCCTACTGGTCCCTGTTGGTGCTGTCTGAGTGGGGTAAGGCGTTTCCCCAGGCCATGATGCCTGGCACTTCCAGTTGGGAGAGGGAGTCTCTGTCCTGCTAGGATGAAGAGTACTTCCTAGGGACCCTGTAGGGAGGAAGAGTGTTTCCCCAGACTCCTTTGTTATCCTTGGGATCCCGAGTTATCCCTCTTGTTGGTGCTGCCAGCTGGCCCGTTCAATCTTCGGCTGCCTCTGTTGCTCAGATGGGGGTTGGGATACATTGAGCCTAGGCCACCTTCTTCTTTTGAATGGGGGGTGAGGGTGGTTGTCATAAGATGTCCTGATACTATGTTTACTTCTCCAGCCCTGGGGTCCCTAACCAGTTTACCTTCCTTTTTCTGTCTTTCAGACTTCTTTGGTAGCCTCTTGTGTTATTTCCAGGGTTTATAGTTGTACTTATAAGAAGGTTGGGGGAAGAAATGGGTTTATACCATCTTGTTTGGACCATGACAGTGTTCTATTTAACCATTCATCTTTTGGATGATAAGATTGTTTTAAATGGTGAGTACTTTAGATATCACAACAAGGGGTTGGGGGAAGAGAACTTCCAACAGCCTTGAAATCTGAAAGGCTTTCTTACTGCGCAGACCCATGGGCCTGGGCCTGGTTGGCTGCCCAGTACAGGCTGTTACTCATCTGTCTTCTACTTGCTTGGCTGGTGATGTCAGTTCTTTGTGTCTGCATTAAATGTAGGCTTTTCTTCTTCTTGTGCTCATTGAATAATGCAGTAGTTTGTCATACTTCTAGAATGATTAAAACAGATGAACTGTCACCTTTGTAGGGCCTTTTGGTCTTTCCTTTTGGTCTTTATTGTCTCCCCTTTGGCAAGGATTTTATTTTAAATTTAGCCACACAAATTGTATTTAATTGTGACTTAACTATGAGATGTTTAATTTTTTATGTGAACATTTCTATTTTAGAGCTGTAAAACAGTGAACAAGTTTTTTCATAAATTTGTGTGAAGAAAGTTTTTGACATTTTCCATTTGTGAATGAGGAATTTGAGGTCATCTCAGTTCTTCCACAGTAAATGTGCCTTTAAAAGAATCAGAATGAGAAATCCTTTATATTGGAAGCCATGGGTCATTTTGTATAGTTTATAATAATAGTTTTGCACAAATAATTTCAGGTTAAAATTGCATACTATTTATTCCCACCCATTTCCTTTATTGGCTGTGACACACAGGAATTACGCCCATTCCTTGACTAACCTTTCTGACCTTTTGTTACTTGGCTATAAATTGACTTGGGTCTTTTGCAAAAACATTGTCAGGGGGAAAAATCTTTTTGTTAGAACCCAGCCAATTCCTGCTTCAGTGCAGAACAGTTTGTTCTCCTGAAGAAATGAGCCAGTTTAGTGAACAGAAAAACATAGCCATAAACTGGCATCGTCAAAAACTGCAAAAGTGATTGCCCGCATTCATTCCACAGAGCAGGGAACTTTATAAATAAAGAATGGGGCTTTGGGGAGAGAAATACAGTTTTGAGCTCCACAGCCTTTAGATAAATGTAATTGACTTGTTAGAGTGAGTTGTAACCACATGAGAAGGATTTCTTTTTCTGAGCTCTGGCAGTCACCAACATTTTAACATTTTAATGGGGAATCTTGTAGAATCCTCCCTCCCTCTCGGAGCTCTCTCAGACTGTGTTGTAGCATGTATCCCCTGCACTTCACCTGATCTTCCCACTAGGTCGGAAGCTGCTTCTCTTCAACAGTACAAACATTTCCTGAGTGACTGCTTTGAGCAAGGCTGAGTGCTGCTGGCCCATCCCCCAAAGAAGACATTTATAATGGTCAGTAAATTATGAGAAAACATGAAAAATCATTACATGACAGTGTGGTAGGTGCAGTAACAGAAAAACATATAAGGCACAGTCAGTACTTGAGAGACTATATCACAGAAGTGGGGGCATTTGAGTGAGGTTTGAAGACTGTCTTGGAGTTTGCCAAATAGACGAGAGGAGAAGAGTGTTCTGTGCAAGGAGAGGAGCATATGTAAAGCTGAAGCATGATGACACAGCGTGGGGTTGCAGGTACTATAAGTAGAATTGCTTGCGTTTAAAGTATGAGGAGGGAAAGTAGTGGTGGACAGTGAAACTGGAAAGGGACAGGGACCAGATACCATGTGTCTCAAATGCCATGTGGAGCAGTTTGGAATTTATACTGTAGGCCATAGGATCTACGTAAGGGCTTGAAACAGGGAAATGGCCTGGGCAGTGTTGGGGTGGGAAGACGTGGGTTTGCAAGGAACCATGAGCTCAGAAAGGCTGGGTCAGACCATACTAAGAAAGTGCCATGTCACCATGCTAAAGTGGTGGACTTTATCCTACAGGGAATCACTGAAGACAATTATCTGTGTTCTAGAAAGACAAATATGGTTGTGATTGAGAGGAGCATATGGGGAGGGCAGTTTAGATCCCTGAAGTCACTGAGCGGTCCACAAGCAAGAGGAGAGAGACAGTGCTCAGAGAAGCCTTACTCAGGGACCACTGGGGAGTGCAAGGAGAGAGGAGGCAAGAAGCCCGAGACTTCTACTTACCTCTCAGCGTGCCTGTCAAAGGCTCTCTCACACAGACTGTTTAATTTTCATGGTGAACCCTACCCTGTCTGCACTCAGATTTCCCAGTTTACAAAAGAGAACTGAGTTTTGGGAGGTTCAATATTTCCCCCAACACCCAAGTGACCTGCACTAGGAAGTAACCAAATCAGAGTTGGAACCCACGTTTATCTGACTCCAAACATACAATTAGTATTTTGAAAGCCTGTTTTTCTTTTCTTCTTAACCTGTTATCCTATGAAAACATCAGGCACATGATTTCATTTCTTAAAGATCTCACCATTTTGGAACAATTGGCTTGGGAGAAGGCCCAACCAAATTGGCAAAAAGTATAAATGAGTGAGTATACCCAAAGAGATATAATTCTTTAATGTTTGTGTGTGTGTGAGTTCATATTAGAATAACAAACTATGGCTTTCAGAAATTAGAGAACCTTTTAAGACTAATGTGAAGTTAACATGGTGATTTTTAGTAAATGTGTGCTTTAAAAGGTCTCAGAAAACATTTTTTGGGTAACTGTATTATATCTGAAGAAGTAGTTTACTAAGCAAAACTCATCTTCAATCAAGCTCCAGGACACATGAATGATTCTCTCTATGCAGCATTCGTTCTACAGTCATGAGCCCATGGATTCCAGGGTTAGGGCCTAGGAGAATAGACAGGAAAGAGCCCAAAACAAACCTGATCTGCTCTATATCAAAAATATATTCTTGGTTAATAGATTAGCCCCTATTTAGTTACCAAAGGGAAATACTGTCCCATTTGGGATTGGAGCCTTGAGGTTTCAGCATCGAAGGCTGTAATTACGGAATGTTGCAAGCTGTCTCTTCAGCATCTCATTTTCACCCTTCCTTTGCTTGTTTCTCAAAGTGGAACCAGAAATAACGAATGTTTCAAGACAGAAAAATGCAGGAAATGTGGGGAAAGTATCTTAATCTTAAGCTAAGTCTTATTATTATTTTGTGGCATCACTGGTTAAAATTGGTGGGTTTTCAAGAAAAAACTAATGTCTGATATGACTGAGCTGTGGAGCTGCAGCATACTCTGCTGCCGAAACAAAGTTGGGATTATATATAGCACAGGAAAAGAAAGCCAGCTATGCTTTCCTCTGGTGGCTGCCGAGCATAGCAGGAGAAGCAGTTATGTAACCTGGTGTACTCATTAGCTCCATGGTAAATTCACACAGCTGGGCCTCTGTGGGCCCTTTGTTCACCTCCGTGTTAACTCTTGCTTGCTTCCTTGGTCACCACGGGGCCTGAGCCTGGAACATAAGGAAATGCTGGTGACACGGAACCCCAAACACAGCCCTGACAACATAGTCTGGCAGAGCAGACACAGAAGTCAGTGAGCAGCTACAGCTCGTGTGGACAAGAAGCTCTGGTTGCTGGAGCATGAGGAGGCACAGCAGGAGGAAGCTGCCAACCAGGCCTTAGGCCTCTGGTCATTCTGGGAGCCCCTTCAGTCTCCAAAGTTGCCTCCCTGAACCTCATTTTCCTCCTCTATAATAAGGAAATTATAATACCTACTTCCATACATAAGTGTGAGAATTGAATGTAGAAATTCATGCAATGTGCCTTGCCCAGAACTGGCACTCAGTGGGCATTTTGTAAATATTCAGTCCTCTGCCCTTTTCCTTTCCTCCAACCCCCAGCCCTACCTTGTTTTCTTTTTACTGAGAAACATGGTTGCCTTTTGAATTCTGTCAATAGATCTCTCTTGGACTTCAGAATTCTCTCATCTTCACCCTCTTCTCTTCTTTCCTTTCTTCCTCCCAGGAATAAGTACGTCAATACTTTCTACTTTTCCTGGGCAACACCAGTCCAAGGGTGAGAGGTGAAGGAATGGGAGAGAGTCTGAGAAGATAAGAGTGGCATGGCAGCACAGACACATCACAGATCAGTATTTCTCCTAATCTGGGTTCCCTCAAATCCTCCCGAATAGGTTTGGGAATTCCAGGCTCTTGACTACCCTGTAGCATTCCTTGTGTCTTCCTGTTTTGCTTCAGCGTATTGAAATGAGAAAAGAGAGTAAGGGTTTACCCTTTCCAGGTTGCCTAGATATAGAATCTGCCTTCTTCTCCTGTTGACATTCTACTCCCAGTCAGGGTTCTGCTGGGCATTCTTCAAAGGGCCCCCATTGTGGGATCACATGTGGCTTCATTTGTCATAATGTAATCAGAGTCCATACCTCAGTGAGTCAATGAGAGGACTCCCAGAGCACAGGTCTGTTCCCCTTTCCTATCTAGTTCATGGCCTCCCTTCTTTCCTAAACCTCCCCAGCCCCCACATCCACCCAGTCCCAATTTTCTGGCATATCTTCGCCTAAGGCAGTGGTTCTCAACTGGAGATGATTATGCCCCCCCAGGAGACATTTGGTAATATCTGGAGGCTTTTTTGGTTGTCACACCTGGGGTTTGTGGTGGAGGGTGCTACTAGCATCTAGTTGGTAAAGGTCAGCGTGTTGCTAAATATCCTAATGCACAGGAAAGCCCCCAGACATAGAATTGTCGGGTCCAAAATGTCAATAATAGCCCTGATCTAAGGGGTTTCTCATGAGTCCCTTTCTTTGTGTTTGCCTGCTTCCATGTCTGTGCTTAGGAGCTTTTGTTAGCTCCTTCTCCCCAATGGAGGCTTCACTTCTCTGAAGTCTTCTTCATCCCTTATCCAGTCAGAGGTGATCCTTACCCTAGGGTTTCTAAACTGCTTGTGTCCATTCATTGTAGCACTTACCGCCACTTGCCTTCTCATAGCCCCTTCTCATGATTTGTTCTTATGCTTTTGAGAGCAGATAAGAGCTTGATTGTAATGAGGATGACCATCCAAACCCCACGTATTATTATTACATAACAATATTTCAAGGGTGCAAACCTTGGCCCTAGGAGAGTCAGTGGCACACAGTGGGGTGAGCACAGGACTTGGCATCAGAAAATTGTGTCTGGTACCCAACTATAATTTTCTAGCTCTTTGACAACAGACATAACTTCCCTGAGCTTTAGCTCCCACATAGATAAGACAAAGATAATGTCTGCTTCCTAAGATTGTTTAAGTCTGTAAGATGTTAGCTAGCATAGAAACTGGTACCTAGTAGTTGTTCAAATATGGGTTAAATCTGGGAAATGAAGCCAAGGTTCCAGAAGTGACCCTGATAATAGATAGTTAGCTCATGGAGAAAACAGATAGTAGCTATCTTAATTTCAGGTAGCCAGCTCACCATTACATGAGAACGAGGAGAATCCCTACTGATGCTGGTCCCATAGCACATTCTAGTCACTGTAGAATTGCTAGAAGGCGTTGATGCTTTCCCCTAATCCCATGGAAGCAGAGGGAAATCCCACACACTGCTGACTCCCCACTGCTTTATAGAAAGGAGATATTTCTCCCTCTCTTGGAACACCGAGACCCTAGAACCATGCCCTGAAGATTGAGAGGTCTGCCCTGACCTGAGGTAACCAGAAGTCAGCTGCTTTGGAAAGGAACTGCTGAGGCATGAGAGGGACACCACATACATTCACTCCCACAACTTGCTGGTACATGGAGACCAGCACAGAGGAAGTGGTGTTTCATTTTGTTCAGACATTATAAAACCTTTTCCCACAGTGCTAAGAGGTTAGTTACAATCGATCCCGTAGCCAAAGGCAATTCCGTATACTCTTAGGGCTAGGATTATAAAAATCATATAAATATTCAACAGTGGAAGTACTTGTCCAGAGAATTTCAAACTTTCTCTGTATGTGGCCTTATGTCTAGAACAGAAGGGAAGTCTGTGCATATAAGGGAAAGAGCTGATTCCATCCTTGGAGATAGCTTTGGAAGATCCCAAGGCCTGTAGAAATGTCATTGGTCTTCCATCCTATCAGTGGCTAAAGAATGAAGAGACAGTTCATGATTCGGTCATGGGTCAGAGGCCAGTGGACAGATTGTGTGTGGACAGGGCTCACACAACTGACAGCAGCACGTGGGGCTCCTCACCCTGTTGCCTTCTTTGACTTCTCACTCCTCAGGATCCTAAGGCACTTCACTCTACCTCTCAGAACTTAGCTTTTCACTCTAATATACTCTCCTGTATTCTCCACTCTTACAGGATATTTGTTGTCTGCTTTCTTGCCAGCCAGATGTGGTGTGGGTTAAGAATATAGGCTTTGGAATCAGGAATACCTGGCTTTGAATCCCAGCTGCTGCCTATTGCTTGTGTGACCTGAGTCAAGCTACTTAGCCATTTAAGCCCTGGTTTCCCAATTTGGCAAATTGGGTTGATGCTTAGCTCCAAAGAGTTATTGTGAGGATCAAATTAAATGAGAAAATAAATGTAAAGCAGGTGGCACAGTGCCTAACATCTAATAATTTTATTAAGTCAGTGGTAGTGGTAGTGGTTGTACTCCTTGAAGGCAGATACTGTAGCTTGGAATTCTTTGTATTCCCAACGTATTTCTTAGCACAGAGCTGAGCATCTAGTAGCACTCAAATTGTTTTAATTGAAGTAAGTGACAGGTACATACATTTACACAGAAACACACACTCACAGTATAATCTTATGATGACAATAACTTCAAACACTCTAGATGTCATGTTTTTAAAGTGTTTGAGCTCATTTTTAGAAATTTGATACATAAGAGGGAGTCTAAGGTAAAACAGTCCCTATTCTTTGCAATAAGATCATTTGTAGGGAAAGCATCTGGACCATATCATCTCAGCCCTTTGACGAAATAACTTTGCTTGATTATGATTTACTGTCACATCCTGTGCCTTCTGGATGATCAATGTAAGAATGGCCTATTGGGTATGTTTCACTGTATCTTTCCAAACTAAGCCTGCATCCCCACCTTTACCCATTTTCCCTTACACACAGTTCTAAGACTTACTTCTCCTTGAGTTTTCCTCCAAGAGAATTTGTCTCTGAATAAGAATAAATGTTTGTATTTGCTAAATGATAAAAATAGTGTTACTCCAAATACATTTCTATGTTTGACCTTGGTACTGAGAATTTCAGGGTCAAACTCTGTGCCAGGTGAAGGGTGGAGGACATTCTAATTGTCCCCGTCCCCCCAGCATCTCTTCTACATCCCTACTCCCTTCCATAGTGAATAGGTAGTGTTTGTTTTCATCTTCTGGTAGGAGAGGGATTGGTCCCACCCCCAGCCCCAAGGGTGGGTCCCAATTGTTTAAACCCAATCAGGTAACCCCACACATGTTAACACAGTGATTAACCCAGTGTCAGTCAGTGCCAAAGGAGTAGGTTATTTCAGGGCTGGGCATGTGACCTGGTTCAGGCCAGAAAATGTTTGTGAAGGACTTTGGAAAGAAGGTTCCTCAGTCTTCTGACAGGCTTCCCAAAGTCAGGCCTCTCTTGGTCCTTCTAGATGTGGTGGGGACATGAAACATGGGGCTACTATAGCTATCGTGCCGTGATTAGGGACACTACCCCTAGAGTGCAGCTGACAAGGTGATAGAAAGAAAACAGGCCCGTGTTTTCTTCATAGAACGAATGAATCAAACTCAACCTGAAGCCACTCAACCTCTGAACTTTCCTCTTACGTGTGCCAGTAAACCCCTTTATTATTAGCCATTTTGAACTGGGTTTCTTATTTGCACCTTAGAAACCAAATGGCACTTGGTAGATACAGTTCCTTCTATTTTGTGTATATTAGTGATTCTAACTGTGGACCAAGACCTTACTTGGAGGAGGGGGAACAGGGATTAGAGGAACTCTCTTTTGGCAAGGCATGAGTAGCTTATGTGAATTCATTTTTGCAAATTAAGTAAATTTCTTGCCTATACACATATTAATATTTTTCAAATTTATTTTGCTGTTTTTTTTTTTTTCTTTTTCTTTTTTAACGATGGACAGGTAAGGGGATCTTAACCCTTATCTTGGTGTTGTCAGCACCACGCTCTCCGAACTAAGCTAACCAGCCATCCCTATATAGGGATTTGAACCCTTGGCCTTGGTGTTATCAATACCACACTCTCCCGAGTGAGCCACGGGCCGGCCTTTATTTTGCTGTTTTGATTAATGAATTGCAAATTTAGGTAAAACCTTGTAGGTTTTTTGTTATGTATTTTTCACAATGAACAGATGTTGAAATCATCATGTGAATTTCTACCAAGACTTTCTTGGTAGAAATTTTTGACGTGAGAAAGAAGACATTGCATAGATGGGCATTTCTTTCCTCCTACGGTCCCTCCCGCCTCCCTTCCTTTCTTTCTCTTTCTCTAAATCCTTTATTACCTTGTTTTCCTTCTCTTTAGTCTTATTAGTAACTCAAACTCTGTCAGAAATAGTTCAGATATAAATTCTAATTAATTTTATTTAGATGGCATCTTAAGTTAAGGTGCAGCTTAAGTTAAGGCGTGGCTTAACTTTTTGGGCCCTGCATCTATGAATTCGACATATTTGCAAATAAATACTGGATATTGAGTGCTTTAGTGTGAAGGCACCCAAACTGAAGTTGAGTTTGTATGTAGCAAATTTGGTGTTGGGAACGCTTATAGTTATTAACCCCATTTTTGGTAGTAAACAAAAAAGTGCAGGTGAACTCCTGTAATTGACATATTTAATGGACGCCTGCTATGTGCCCATTGCCACTGGGGTACCTAAGTGGTGAGCACTGAACCCTTACCTCCATAAATCCTACAGTTTATTGGAGAGGAGATACTATATAAGCCAGGGCTATTTTTGTAGGGGAATACATCAGTAGACCATTCTGGAACCTCTTTCTTAGAATTACTCTACCAGAATACCACTCTGGAACCATGTGTTTAATAAATGTTGACCAGTGCTATTGTGAAATATACTGTTTGCTAATGAAACATAATGCTCAAATGCCCTTTTCTTTACCTTTCCTATTCTACAACTGATTCTTGATCAGTAATTCCCAGCCTTTTGTTTTGAACAATACACAGTTTTTTTTTTTTGCCATAGAATCAAAATTTTTACATCCCCACGCCAGCCATGAGTACACACACGCGCACACACACAAACACACACACACACACAAAATTTGCTGCAAGTAAAGCATTACAGTAATTCAAAATTATAACTGTTCCTTATGGAGAGGAAGCTGCCTGCTGGTTTTGTTTAGAAACAAGCGAACTAGCTGAACTCTATTTCTTTCTTTTCTATTAAATAAAGCATTGCTGAATGCAAGTGAGAGAGACTTATCATAAGGACAAACTTGAACTGTCTTCCAGTTTGTTCAAAACAAAACCCAAAAAACTTACCCACTCTGGTATCTCATGTTAGCAGTGACAAAGGCTTGCTGAGCTCCCCAGTAGTCGCCTGGCCCTGCGTGCAGCTTCTACAATGCCAGTAGGAAGGCCAGGCTGAGGCGGCCAGCTGGCTGGGGAGCCCTGATTCTAAGACTGTGCCGCCACTCTCTTGTGACACTGGAGTCAGAAGCAAATGGGGCATGCCGCCAGTAACCCAAAGGGCTATATTCAAGCAGTGACCTATTTTTACACTTTAATCGGGTTGAGTTTCTCATTTTCCCTCACAAGGCAGTAATCTCACATTCTTCTGAGTGCTCGAGAAGCCAGTTTCCTGTTACCTCTTTGGCTTGGTTGTTTTTCACTTTGACATAGGTCACTATTAACTGAGGACAGGAATACCCCTATCTGCCCCTTTTCCCTGATTAGACAGCAGGAGTTGACTTATGAGTATAAAATGGAGGGACAGGAAAGCATGGAGCAAGTGAAGATAGATGGCTTCTGAGGAAGAGCAAAAGCAGGTGAACTAGATAGAGGAAGGCATTTGGGATTACACATCCAGGGTTCTGCACTTTCAGATCCTAATCATGTATTTCAGCTAATTACTTAGCCTAGCATCAAAATTTGCTTGAGATCTGTATGTGCTGGGCGATAGAGGCATAGTGATAAAAAGATACAGCTCTGGCCTCAGCCCACAGCATGTCGGGGGGGGAAGCTCATACCCACGACTACGATGCAGTGCCGCCACTGAGACAAGGGAGTGGGGCCCAGAGGGAGGCTGCTGGGTATTGCCAGGGAGGGGGTACTGAGCAGGGTGTCAGAGGAATTCCTGCTGAGCTTCCCAAGCCGACTCCTTGCTTTCTGGTACCCTTCACTCCAGCCTGTTTCTCCTCCATCAGACCAGTCCGTGGTCTGCACGGGGTTTTTGTTTTCTTTTGTTGGTTGGTTGTCACTTAGGTATGTACTATGCAGGGTTCAGGTTCTTCAGGTACATGTCTCCTGTCTCCTCGGGGAGACCTTTGGGACAGGAGGAAAGTGTGCTACATGGCTCCATTCTCCCAAAGGTGACATTCCTGGGGGCCATGTATTTTTAGGACTTGAGGCCTTTACACCTAGAATGATACATACTCCTGTCTCCTCTGCCTGGTCAACTCCTTTTCATCCTTCAAGGCTTGCTTTCAGTATGTCTTGCTCTCGCAGAATGTAAGTCCTGCCCTCTGTCCTGAGGAACACCCAGATAGTTCTTCTTTGGTATTTCCATTGCCTTTTTCCTTTCCCATTAGCACTTAGAGCCTTGAGCTTCAACTTATCTATTTACACCTGTATCTATCCATCTCCTCCACTGCACTGTGACTTTTGGACACATGATCTGTGTTTTATTCACCTAGGACATACCAGCTGCTTACCAACGGTGAGTCACATGAAGGAAGTGTGTGTGTCATGTCAGTGAGGTTCCTATCCAGCATCAAGATGACTAAAGCTATGGAGAGGACCACAGTAGATTCCTGGCTGATTTTCAGACTTTTTGAGCTGGTAGAATGTTTTTTGTACTTAAAAATAAAACAATATGGGAAAAGTTTGGAGCATTTAGTCTAGGAGGATGTAAAAAGAGGCCTGTTGGCACTTGGGAGACAAAGAGAGATTAGTAAGGTAGGGATGTGTACACCACCACAGAGCAGGGGCCATCCCCATGTAGGTGTCTCTAATTTCTGTGCATAATACTCGCCTGAATGCAGGGCATAATTCATATTATCTAGCAAACAGCATCATCATGCCTCAGCATGGAATGTTCCTATGCCAGCAGGTGTATTAAGTCTGAATTCAGAATGTGATTATGGCCATGTTTACTGTGTACAGAAGTTGTGGCTGCCTGTAACAGCCTTCCTGGTACTTCCTGGCACCAAAGGGGGAAATGCAGAGTAGGTGCTGATAAAATGGATGTAGCGATTAAGTGAACATTAAGACCAGCCTTGTATAATTTTCCCTTGACCTGTCATGGGTTGGACCTTATATTTTGAGAAATACTAATATATATTAATATTCTTTTTTGATTAAAAAACAATTACATACACCAGAGGGTGCTGTGTTTCAATTTTCATATCTTTAATTCTTTTCCATTCCTATGGTTGTATGTTACATGATTCATTTGAAGACAAGCCAATTGAGAATTTGCCCTCAACAAGGAATTGTTGAAGGCCCAACACAGCCTTCCCATTTGCTGCTTTCCCAGCATAATAAAGGACTTTGGAAATGGCTACGTCACATACTGCCTGGGTCTGCTTTGCTGTATACTAGTTCTTACCACCGAGTTCTTTGTTCAAAACTAGACAACTTTTTTCTTATGCTGCAGCTTAAGTCCATTTTCAATACTCTTTCTTTGGTGGAAATGGAGACCATCTGGTCACCGTCATGTGTGTAATAACAATGATTGAAGATGGTTATTAAGTCACCCTTTGGCCTTTTCTCTTGTCCAGGCAAATTGTCTCTGTTCCTGTGGCCATTCCCCATAAATCTCATTTTCCAACCCTTTAATCATCTTGGTGGCTTTCTTTGGAGACTACATCAAAGGCTCAGTTTCAGTGCCTCTATTCTGATGGGGTCTGGGCTGTTGACATTTAATGGATATGGAATGTAGTTGTTTTAACCATCCAGTTTCCATAGCCAGCCCCATTTCCAAGCCAATTACAACCTGCTCACTGTTAGAGGCTGCTTCATCATCTCTTCATTGTGATGTACTTTATACATATTATTGATTAAGATGTTGATTTGACTTAAAATATAAATTTTAGCTTGTGAGTAACTCTGGCTATTGTCCCCCCCCCCCACTCTTTTTGTCTATTATTTGATGACTTTTGCAGCCAGGTTTGCTGCATTTGAGATCCTTTCCTGAACTGACTGTAAGTGGATATGTTATCTCTTCTCAGAGGATAATCCAAATTTTCCTGTGTTTTATTCATTTGTGTATTAACTCAATATCTCTCAGTGTCTACTGTGTGTCAGGCTCTGTGCTAGGGATTGAGGACCCAAAAATGAAGTTAGTCCCCATGTTTTTTTCAAGGAGCTCACAATATGGAGGGAAAATCAGACACATATGCACTCAAAAAGTTATAATATAAGGTGGGATGTTCTGTAAAAGATGATGTAAGTGCAGTGGAAGTTTAGAAAGGCTTCACTGAAGTTGTCATATTTGAAGTGGGTCTGAGCATGAATTAGTCTTCAGGTGATGAAGGGGTTAAAGAATACTCTAGTGAAGGACTCTAGTACATGTGAAGGCAAGGAGGCTGACATATTCAGGGCACCAAGTGTGGCCAGGCATGGACCATTGAGTGGCTGGAGAGGCAGGCAGATGCCAGACTGAAAAACTGCCCATGCCAAGCCAAGAAGTGTCCAACAGAAACATGATGTGAGCTACAAATGTCATTTAAAATGTTCTAGGAGCTGCATTATAAAACGTATAAATAAACAAGCCAAGAAATGAGCCATCCATCCCTAAAGTCATGGAGGGAACTTAAATGCATATTACTAAGTAAAAGAATCCAATCCGAAAAGGTACATACTGTATGATTCAAACTATATGACATTCTGGAAAACAAAGAACTATAGAGACAGTAAAATGATAAGTGGTTGCCAGGGGTTGAGGGGAGGGAGGGACGAATAGGCAGAGAACAGATTATTTTTAGGGCAGTGAAACTATTTTGTATGATATTATAACAGTGGATACATGTCATTATAAATTTGTCCAAACCCACAGAATGTGTAACACCAAGAGTGAACCCTCATGTGAACTATAGACTCTGGATGCTAATGAATGTGTCAACATAGGCTGATCAATTGTAATAAATATACCGCTCTGGTGGGTGATGTTGATAAGAGGTAAGCTATGCATGTGCGGGGGCTGGGAGTATGTAGGAAATCTCTATACCTTCTGCTCAATTTTGCTGGGAACCTAAAACTGCTCTAAAAAATAGTTTCCTGAAAAAATTTTCAAATTAATTTTAATAATATATTTTACTTAACCCAATCTATCAAAAATATTAATGTCGCAACATGCAACTGATATAAACATTATTGAGATATTTTACTTTTTTGTACTAAGTGTTTGAAATCTGTTCTATATTTTACACTTACAGCACTAGCCTAGCCACATTTCAAGTACTCAATAGGCACATGAGTACGTATGGCTAGTGGTGGCTTCTGTGTTGAACAGGGCAGGTAATGAAACTTGGGCTTGTCTGATTCAAAAGCCTCAATTCTCAGCCACACTGGTCTCCTGCTCTGTAAGAGCTATAATAATAAACACAAGAGGAAGGGAGCTTGCAGATGATCATTTAATCCCATGATGTCAGCTGCTGCTCTCCACACTGCCTGGTGGCTCCAGTTTGGAGCATCCAGGGTAGTGCTGTCCAATAGAAATATAATGGGAGCCACATGTATGATTTTAAATGTTCTAGGAACCATATTGAAAAAGTAAAAAACAGGAAAAATTAATTTTAAGAATGTATTTTAAACCCATTATATCCAAAATACTAGTTCAACTTGTATTCAATATTAAAAATTGTTAATGAAGATACGTAGACCAATGGAATAGACTAAAGAACCCAGAAATAAACTGTCACACATATGGTCAAATGATTTTTGACAAAAGTGCCAAGACCTTTTGATGGGAAAATGACAGTCTTTTCAACAAATAGTAATGGGAAAATCATATCCACATGCAAAAGAATAAAGTTGAACCTTACCTTACACCATATACAAAATTTAATTCAAAGTGATCAAAGACCTAAATGAGCTAAAACTATAAAATGCTTAGAAGAAAACACAGGGGAAATGCTTTATGACATTGGATTAGGCAGTGATTTCTTAAGTCTAACACCAGAAGTACAGGCAACAAAAGAAAAAATAGATAAATTGAACTATATCAAAATTTTAAACTTCTTGCATCGAAGGACACATTTAACAGAGTGAAAATGCAGTCCATAGAATGAAAGAAAATATTTGCAAACCATATATTTAATAATAGGTAAATATCCAGAATATATAAAGAACTCCTACAACTCAACAAAAACAAACAAAAATTAATTAAATGGGTTACGAAATTGCCTAATGATGCACCTCTCAGAACGTATCCCTGTTGTTGTGACATATGACTGTACATCCACGTTCATAGAAGCATTATTTACAATACCCAAAAAGTAGAAGCAACCCAAGTGTCCATTGACAGGTGACTGGATAAAATGTGTTATACACATGCAACGGAATACTATTCAGCTTTTTTCTGACACATGTTGCAACATGAATGAACCTTGAGGACATTATGCTGAGTTACATAAACATGTTATATAAAGGTATTCCACTTATATAAAACACCTAGAGAAGACAAATCCGTAGAAACAGAAAGTAGAATGATGGTTGCCAGAGGCTGGGGGGAGAAGGAATGGGAGTTATTGCTTGATGGGTACTGAATTTCAGTTTTCCAAGATAAAAAGAGTTCTGGAGGTAGATGGTGGTGATGAATGCTCAACAATGTGAATGGACTTAATGCCACTGAACTGTACACTTAAAAATGATTAAGATGGTAAATTTTATGTTATATGTATTTTACCACAATTTAAAAAGATCCCCCCTTCCCCCACCAAAAAAGATGTAATTACTTCGAGACAATTAACATGTTATATGGGAAAAAAAAGGAGATGTGAATAAAGGAAACTAGGAAAAATAAGAAAATATCAAAAAGCATAAGCATGTTGATTTAAAAAGGTAATGCATACTCTGGTTTCTCTTCAGATCGCATAAATCTCTCACCTTTTAAAAAGGTAATGTAAACACCAAGGTCAAGGGTTCAGATCCCCCTATGGACCAGCCACCAAAAAAAATTAAAAATAAAACTAAAAAATAGGAAGGTAATATAAAGGTGATTTAAAAGATATTAGATGAATATTTGTTCTGCCTCTGCTCTAAATAAAGAATTCTGTTCTATAAAAAAATTATTAATGAGATATTTTATATTTCTTTTCATACTAAGTCTTTAAATCCAGTGTGTATGTTACCCTTATAGCATGTATCAATTTAGACAAATCACAATTGAAGTGCTGAATAGCCACATGTGGCTAGGGGCTATCGTATTGGACAGCATAGGTCTGGAATCTTCTGACTAGCAGTAAGAAGGCAGCAGAAATTCTTTAAACCGAGGAATGATGTGAACAGATTTGTGTTTTAGGATATTAACTCTGGTGGCAGTGTGAGAGGTGGACTGAAGGGGAGAACGAACTGAGAGCTGGGCACTTGAAGAGTTGTTACAGGATCCCAAGACAGAACAGACAAGGGACTAACTTATGGAAACAGGCACAAGGGTGATGTCTCTGGCCATCATTTATGGTACACTTGCTGTGTGTCAAGTATAATATTGAGCCGCTTGTGCCCCATCTTAATTCTTGCAACAACCCTGAGACTGAGGCTATTATCTCCATTTACAGAGGAGGAAATGAAGACTTAGAAGGTATAATCACTGTGCCCAGGGTCACAAAACTCATTGGTAGCAGAATCAGGACACAAACCAGGCCTGTCTAGCATCAGAGCCTAAGTCCTTAACCATTAGACTGCATCTCACAAGAATAGAGACAAGAGGTCAGATGTGAAATGACATTCACATAAGGGGAAGAAGGGAGAGAAAGGCTGTGTAAAGGATGCAGAAGTAATCTGGAGATGTCTGCTTGGAAACTGGATGGATGGTACAATGGACTGAATGTGTCCCCCTAAAATTCATATATTGAAATTCTAATCCCCAATCTGATGGTATTAGGGTGTGGGTCCCTTGAGAAGTAATTGGTCATGGGGGCAGGGCCCTCATGAATGGGATTAATGCCCTCATCCCTTTCGTCATGTGAGGACACAGAAGATGGTGGTATATGAAGAAGCAGGCCTTCTCCAGACATAGAATCTGCCAGTGCCCTGATCTTAGACTTCCCAGCCTCCAGAACTGTGAGAAATAAATTTCTCTTGTTTATAAGCCTCCCAATCTATGGTATTTTTGGTTTAGGAGCCCAAACAGACAAACAGCTGGTGAGAAGTGAGATGAAGATCTAGGCACTAGAACGTGGTGGCTAGATTTTTTATTTGATTGTTTTGTTTTGTTTTTTGGAGGGGTGAATGCCAGGGTCAGAGGAGGTAGAAACTTATGTGTGTAGTTTTTTTAAACCTATAGGAATAAATAGCAGTTGGAAGTGATGGATTTGGAGCTTGGCAGATAGGTCAGGCTGACAAGGGCGATTTGGAAGTCACTTGGGTACAAGATATTGCAAAGTCCTGGGCATGGGTGAGTTTGCTCCCTTGTGAAGAGGTTTTAGAGGCATACGTCTTAACCTCTTTGGGACCTGAATGGCTTTGAGACAAAAGCTGCTGAGGAGTTGGAAAGAGACACTTGACTGGTGACCTTGGTGCAAGTCATTTGGGCAGAATGGGAGGAGGGAATGGAGCCTGCAGTTTACCAAAGATTGAGTGAGCAAGAAAGTTGAGTAAATGGGACTGTGGCGGGGCAGGGTGGGCTCCACAGAGAAGGTCACTTAAGGGGATCTTTTCTACATTTTATGAGAGTTTAGTGGTGTTTTAAGTAAAGTCAGATGAAATTTTGTTGTCCAAAGTTATAGAAGCAACAAACCAATTCATAATATTAAAGCAGTCCTTTTGTTTAAAAACAGATAAATATAAGTTTTACCAAATTTATGATGGCAGGTGCATCACATCAATTCTCAATATGGCATCAAGAAGTTTCTTAGAAACTTCTGATTTAGGCTCCTAAAATCTCATGAAAAGGAAATAAATATACTTACTGTTTTGCAGCTGTGGTCTTTCTCTGAACACTCTCCTGAGTGTATTGCTGGCAAGTGTGTGTGTTCACACACATATGCTCTCAAGCTCACTCTCTAGTCTTTTCTGATGCCCTCCTGGTTCCTCTATTTTTAAGTGAATTCAACAGGTCAAATTTCAAATTTATCTCATTTGTCAAAAACGGAAGGAACCTATTAAACTTTTCTTCTCCTTCTCTATTGAAATAGCTCCCTCAACTGGAGGAGGACACCGCCCCAGGCCTGAGCAGAGTGAAGTGGCAGGTGCCCAGGGCCCAGCCCCTGGGAACAGTGAAGGGCTGTGGCTCTGCCTCAGTCGGCCCAGGACAGTTTTACACTTACACTCTGCATTTACACTCATGTACTGTAGGAAGAGGGTTAGATGGGAATAGGGAGAAGATGGTTGTGAATAAACAGTTGTTGGAATTTTATATTTTGCACCATCACAGACTCTCTTTCATGATTTGTGATTGACTTTACCGCTGTATAGATTAGAGAAGGCTCAGGTGCTGAGGCCTCTTCCTTCTCCTTCCCCCTAGGTCACCTTGGTGCTCTAAGGTTCATCAAAGACAGAGCCAAGCACTCTTAGAAGCCCCACAATGCGCATCCTCCATCTGGCTCTCAATACCTCTGTTCTGCTGCCCCTCAGGACAATAATGTGAAAGTGACCATGATCCTGAAGAGTTCTGGGAAAATGTGGAACTTTGAATCCAGTTGGCCCCATTAGTTGGGCATCATAAAATTGAAAGTAGATTTCTATAGACATATCCGGGCTCTCAATCATAAGTCTGATCAACCCAGTGAATGGTACTTAATCTTATGTATCAAAGGAAACTGGTAACTTCCTGATGAAATACTAACAGCATTCAAAATGAGCGTTAGTAAAACTGTCCTGGGCCGACTGAGGCAGAGCCACAGCCCTTCACTTTTCCCAGGGGCTGGGCCCTGGGGACCTGCAGCTTCACTCTGCTCAGGCCTGGGGCAGTGTCCTTCTCCAGTTGAGGGAGCTTTTTCAACAGAGGAGAGGAAAAGTTTAATAGGTTCCTTCCGTTTTTGACAAATGAGATAAATTTGAAATTTGACCTGTTGAATTCACTTAAAAATAGAGGAACCAGGAGGGCACCAGAATAGACTAGGGAGTGAACTTGAGAGGGAGATAATTTGGTAACAAGAGCAAAAAGGCAAAGGCAAAGTGATGACTCCTGTGACTGCTGTTGCTCTTCTGGCATTGTAGGATGGTGGAGAGCTTAAACAAGAAAATGCGGTATATACCCAAAAGAATCAAAAACAAGTGCATGAAGAAATATTTGCACACCCATGTTCACTGGAGCATTATTCACAATAGCCAAGAAGTGGAAGCAACCTGAATCTCCATCAGCAGATGATTAAAGAAAATGTGGTATATACATACAGTGGGACATTATTCAGCCTTAAAAATGAAGGAAATTCTGACACATGCTGTAACATGGATGAACCTTAAGGATATTATGCTAAGTGAGATAAACCAGACACAAAAAGACAAATACTTTTTGTACGTAGATAGATTTCTGGTAGTATTAGTAGTGGTAGTGGGATGATGAAAACAAAGCTTCCATTTAATTCTCTTCTGGTTGGGCTACATCTTGAAATACGATTTTACTTATATGAGGTATCTAAAGTAGCAAAACTCATAGAAAGTAGAATGGTGGTTGTCAGGAGCTGTGGGGAGGGGGAAAGGGAAGTAGTTGTTAGATGGATATAGAGTTTCAGGGTTTTTTTTGGTTTTTTTTTTTGTCTTTTTCCATGTCTGGCAACGGATCGCAACCCTTGGTGCTGCTCCCACGCCTCGCTCAGCCAGTGAGCGGGAACCGGTCTGTATGTGGGATCCGAACCCTCGGCGGGAGCGCCGCCGCACTTCCCAAGCGGCACACTATAGCAGTGCGCCACCGGGCTGGCCCCATAGAGTTTCAGGTTTGCATGATGAAAACGTTTGGGACATGTGTTGACTAACATTATGAATGTGCTTAACACTATTAAACTGTACACTTAAAAATGGTTAAGATGGGAAATTTTATGTTATGTGTTTTTTACCACAATAAATAAAAAGGAAAAAAAAGACAGGAATGCTAAAATAGCAGCTGTACCTTTAGCTGTTACAGTTCACTGTTGTCCCTCGGCAGCCTGCCTCTGAGTGGGAGGTGGTAGTCATTGGAGCAGCAGCAATAGCTGCAGTAACTATGATTTATTGAGTGTTTATTGCGTACCAGGAAGCCTGCTGAATCCTTTTGTATACTTCTTATCAATTCACTGAATATCATGTCAGCTCTATGAGGTAGGCACTAATATCTCCTCATTTTACCAATGAAGAAACAGATTGTGAGGAATTAAGTCATTTGCCTGGGAATACACAATTTATAATGGTAGCGTTCCAACCCAGCTCTGTTTGATGTTAGCATTCTTAACCTCGTTCTCAGCTCAT
Source organism: Galeopterus variegatus (assembly GCF_000696425.1). Lineage (NCBI taxonomy): Eukaryota > Metazoa > Chordata > Mammalia > Dermoptera > Cynocephalidae > Galeopterus > Galeopterus variegatus. The sequence goes on from NW_007732706.1 coordinate 92,612, forward strand.
CCATTCATTCACTGAAAATTATTATTATGTGTCAGGTACTGTGCTGGATGTGAGAATTACAATGGGTGTAGGCTCTGACCTTACAAAGCTAATGGCCTAGCCAAGTAAGAGAGACAGCAGGAAAAGAAACAAAGATCCAGTGACAAATTATGATAAATGTTAAGAAAGAATCAATAGTGTGCTATGATAGAGAACAATTTGTCATGGAGTTGGGGGACCAACTTAGACGTTTATTTTATTTATTTATTTTTAAACTTTTTGGTGAATCATAATTGATTATACATATTTTGGGGGCTCAATGTTGACATATGTTGGTCAAATCAATATTATAGTATGTATATTGTTACAAATTGTACTTATTCTTTATGCCCCTTGTCCAATCTCTCCCTATCCCCCTCTTCCTCCCACCTCCCACCACTGATAACCCTAGATTTCTTCTCTACTTCTGAAGGAGTAATGGTTATTCTGTCGATTTGTTGCCTAGATGATCTGTTCAATGCTGATGGGTGTGTTCAGGTCCCCCACTATTATCATAGAGCAACTGCTGCTTTTGTCACTCTGGAATGGGCTTTGTGGAGAGAGACATCCTCTTATTTTCTTAGATCTCTGCTGGTGACCCTCCTTGTGTCAGTGCACTCCAGTGGCTGATGGACCATCTGCGTGGTGGTTGTGATGTCTAGCCACTTTTGCTGCAGCCGTGGTTACTGTGGTGGCTGTGGTGGGCCACCCACATGGAGGTGATGTTTTTGACATGCTCCTTGGCGCTGGTGGTGTGCTTGGTTGTTGGGGGGTGGGTCCGGTCCCCGGCTCTATGCCTGAGGACTCCAGGCCAACTTAGACATTTAGATAGTGTATTCAAAGAAAGTCTCACATTCCCTCCTTAAGTCCAGAAGGTAGAATTCAAAGAGGAAAAGAGTAATAAAAGTCCTCTATCAGAATTATAACGGAGTGTCTGAAAAAGTGTACACAAATGGTCTTGCAATAAAAGAATCCCAGTCCTGCCCAATTCCAGCAGAGTCCTCTTGTGCTGCTGTGTCACTTCATTTCAATTCCTCCTCTGTGTGGGGAAAGAGAAAACAGAAGTTGGACCTAGATAAATTTCTGGTATTATTAGTAGTGGTAGTAGGCTGATGAGAACACAGCTTTTATTTAATGCTCTTCTTCTTGGACTACATCTTGAATGCTTTATTCCATTCTAATTGACAAAGTTTGAGACACAAGCAAATTATAATGTATCCAAAGAGCAGGTCACTAGAGAGAATGTGGAATGAATTCAGGATGCTTACATGGCGAAGGTGAATACCAAAGGATGAAATGATGATCATCAACTGTGAGAAAAACTGATAAATAGAAAAGAGAGTTGACTTATCCTATGTCTAGAAGACAGATCTAAAACCTGGGAATCAGGTCTAACTTAAAAAAGGAACTTTGTAATAAATTATAAGTGTTAATGAGCTTCCAGGTCTTGGAGGTACTCAAATGGAGACTGGACTATAGATTGTTACAGGATTTTTTAATTGGGAAAGAGGTTAGACTGCATAAATTATCCCATTCCTCCATATTGTATATTTCTAAGTTATTTTAGAACTATGGCTCTAAGCTGGAGGCATGGACTATACTGAGTTGTAGGCATTGTATTTAGTTGTAGGTGAAGGGCCCATGTGCTCCTCTACAGAAGCTAAACCACAAGCTTATCAATCAGTATTGAAGTTTGAAATGTAGAGGAGCTCTGTGTGCTATAGTAGTCATGCAATCTGTTGGAACCTCTGTCCCAACCCATTAGCCTCTCAGGTTCTCACTTGTTGCTATTTGTAACCACCCACATACTTTGGGAAATGTGCTAATAACATTTTTTTCAATTTATGTATTTATTCAAATTTTAATTTTTTGTTTTGAGTATATAGCACATTCACATTGTTCAGAATTGAAAACAGTCCTCAGGGAAAAGTTTCCCTCAATCCCACCTCCCTTTTCTCCTCCCTGAGGCAAACACTATTACTAGTTTTGCAAATGTATTTTTCGAGAGAGATTTTAACTGTATGTATATACACACAAGCATATGTATAATTTTTCTGCACTTTGCTTTTTCAAAAAACAATATTTATGAAGTTATCTTGAAGGTTAATCCATAGCAGTATAAAAAGTGCTGCACCCGTTCTCTTTCACACATTTATATTATTCCTTTGTATAGAGGTGCCATAATGGACCTGTGTCCTGTTGGTGGGCAATCAGGATATTTCCCATTCTTTGCTATTACAATGTTGACAATGGATTACCTTATTCATGTATTACTTCAAACATGTATGAGTGTATTCCTAGAGGCAGAATTGCTGAATTAAAGGGCATGAGCATTTGGAATTTTGTTAGATATTGTTAAATAGTTCTCAATAGAGGTTTTACCAATTTTTACTCCTGCAAGCAGTGTGAGTGTCTGTTTCCACAAACCCTTGTCAACTCAGCATATTTCAAATATTTCAAGCTTTTCCAAAGTAAGTGAAAAAAAGGGAATCAAAGTCATTTTAATTTGTATTTCTCTCAGTGTGAGTGAAATGAGCATCTTTTCTTTGTAATATCTTGCTGGACTTTGTAGTGAGGTTGTCAAAGAAAGTCATCAATGCAGACTAAGCCTGGAAGGCGGAAGAAGAACAAGGTATCTGCAGGGGTGAGCCAGAGAGTTCTTTTTTTTAATGAATGTTCTTGAGACGTTCGAGCAAGCTCACTGGACTGCAAGCTATTTAGCCTGTAAACTATCTGGCCCACACTGGAAATATTCAATTAAAACAAAACAAATGTAATTTCAGAAGTAAAACCACATCCAGAACAAACCATTTATACTACTTTTTAAATTTTTTAGTTTTAAAATTAGTAAAGTAATTTACTTTTGTACTTGGAACAAAATTTAGGATGCAAGTACATTTTAAAGTAACACATTTGACTTTGAAAGGAGCTGTCTCATGCCTCCAAGTGTGCAGCTCTGACTCCTTGGCTCTTGTTATATCCTAGGTTTGCTTTCAGACTCCCCTCATCCCCACCCCCTCCCCTGGCTTACTGTAGTTTCTCTGTGGATCTGAGCAGGTTTTGGCAAAGACCAGAGTCTTTTCATTGGGAACATTGGCGTTGTATAGTCTCCCTGCTTATTAGCAGTCTGACCCATTAATTCCCTGAAACTCTTGTGACCAAACCAGCTCAATCCAGTTTTTCCCCTAGAAAGGGACCTTGCAGTCTTAGTAGCACAGATTTGCTTTTTGCACAAAGCTTGCCAGGTTCAAACCTATCTTGGTTGATGGCAACACCGTACTTCCAGCTGCTTAGGTCAAAAATCTTGGAGTCATCCTTGATTCCTGTGGATACAGTGTTCATGTCCTCCATCCATTCCTTTTGGAAATCCTATTGGCTCTACTCTCAAAATGTATCGAGAATCCAGCCACTTCTCATTACCTCCAACTCTACCATCCTGGTCCAAGCCACTGTCATCTCTCCTGCCTGGGTTGCTACCATAACCTCCTGACAGGTTTCCCTGCTTCACCCTGGTTTTATCTATAGTCTGTTGTCAACACAGCCAGAGGAGCCATGCTGTAGGACATGAGTTGGATCACATCAACCCTCTGCTCAAAGCCCTGCCTTGGCACTGCCCATCTCAGAGAACCAAATCATCATGGTGGACCTGCACACACACTCCTCTCCCCTCCCCTCCCCTCCCCTGTTTGACCTTGTCTCTTATTGCTCTCCCAACTGCTGCCACCCAGCCATACTGGCCTCCTTGCTGTTCTTTGAACATGCCAAGCACATTTCAGCTCAAGGTTCTTAAACCAGCTGGTGCCTCTTCCTGGAATGCATTTCCTAGGATATCTACGTGGTTCACTTCTCCACCTCGAGTCTCTGCTCCAAGATCACATTCTCATTGAGGACTCTCCTGACCACCATATCTAAAACAGTAACCTCACCCTCGCCCCCCCACCTCATTCCTTCTACCCTTCCCTGCTTTCTTTTTCTCCATTGCATTTAATACTCTCTAACACAGTTTTATTTACTTATTTTGTTTATTGTCTCTCTTCCCCCAAAACTAGGATGTAAATTCCAGGAAGGCAGAGATTTTTTTCTCTTTTTTTGTCTTCCCTATATTCTAGCACCTAGAGCAGTGTGTGGCACAGGGTAGGCACTTAAATAAACATTTATTAAATGGATTAACTTTCTTTTCTCTACCAAATTTGTCCCTCAAATTCTGCCAAACCTAAATTGAAACAAACAGGTGTTGTATTTTGGTACTGATATTGGTGATGTGAATTAAATCCAAGGGCACTGATCCATATTTTGCTGGGGAATCTCACGTTATAAATATAACATGGTATCATTTGGGTAGCAAATTTTTTGAAAGCTTAACCGTGGCACGAGGAACTCCAGTATGGAAGTTGATAAATATGCTCAGACTACATTTGGAGAATTAGATCTAGGTGTCACTCTTGAAAGAGCCAGAGACAAATAAGAGCATATTTAGAGAAGAGCAATGGGAATGGTGTGGAGTCTATAACCTGGTCACATGACATGCAGGAACCAAGGATGAGGATGATTGGCTTGAGGGAAAACAAGACTGTTAGGGAACATGATTCCTTTTTTCAGATGTTGAAAAAGGTGCCATATAGAAAGTCAAATATCTTTTCTGTAGACCGAGAGTCATCTCCTTATTCCCCTCCACACCATCAAAAGCAGATCTAGCTTTTGTGGAACTTGAACATTAGGAGGGGAACTCTCCTAAGAAAATATAAATATAAAGAAAATATAAGTATAAAATTATAAAAAATATAAGGTTAGATACAGGCTTTGGAAGGTGCCTGTGCAAATGAGGGTCCCTGAAGCTTCAACTTTTTATCTTTATAGTAAATCTGATACCAGAGGAGAGGGTCTGGGGAGATCGGATAGCTAAACTCATTCTACCCCAACCTCTACTAGGTTCTTGACTCTACCACAGGAAAGAATTCAAGAGCAGAGTCAGAGTAGAAAGTGAAAACAGGTTTAATGTAAAGAATAGAAAATACACACTTCACAGGGAAAGTGAGGGCTGGCTCCAGAGAGTGCAGCGGCAGCCACAGCAAGTTTAATACAAAAGTAAGAAATACACACTTTGCAAACAAGTGCAGGCTGGCTCAAGAGAGTGAGCATCAACCACCCACTGAAGGCAGGTTTAGCACAAAAAGTAAGAAATACACACCTCACAAGCCAAGTGTGGGCTGGCTCCAGAGAGAGTGAGCAGCAATCTCACCTGCTTCCTGGATTCTACATTTTTACTTTGGCTATTTATACATATTCATGCTACCTAGTAAATATTCAAATAAGGGGGTGGTTCCCAGTTATGTAACAGGCTTGCACATGCTCAGTTGGTCTCTTTAGAGCATGCTTGTGGTCAAATTCCAACATATGTACGGAGAATTTCTTAAAATATGCTAGGTGCTCTCTAGTGCCTCCAGTGGAAGGTCATTTATAGGATAAACTGCTTTCTACTGAGCATGCTCAACCACTGGAATTCTATAAGTCTGCCTTGTGTGGTCTCAATCTCTATTTGTTGGTGCTGAAAATAGGTGCAACAAGAAACAGTAGCACAGAACTCAGAGGAGGGGCTTGAATCCTAGAGGAGTGGTTTGAGACACAGGGGGAGTGGCCTGAAACTTGAACCCAGGGAAACTGAGCACCTCGTATCTCAAATCCACGACATTCGGATTTCATATGTCAGCAAAATTGAACCACTTGTAGCTCTCCAAACATGCCATGCTTTCTCTTCCCTCTGCAGTTTTGCATAAAGTATTCTCTTTGTCTAGAACCTCCTCTTCCCAATTTATCTACTTGGCAGTATCTACTCAGCCTTCAAGCTCGAATTCAAAGGCTGCAGCCTTTGTGAGGTCTTACCCAAGTCCCCCAGAAGACTTAGGTAGGTATAAGTCTTCTCCTGTGTCCCCACTGAAACTTGTGTGTGCTTCCACTATGGAAGTTGGCTTATTGTTTGATTTTTTTTTTTTTAATATATTTGTCTGGCTTCCTTTAGACTGTTATCAGTCAGGATGGGCTGCAATAACAACCAACCACAAAAACCTCAGTGGCTTAAAGCAACAAAGATTATTTCTTGCTCACACTATATGTACATGATGGGTCAGCTATTAGTCTCCCTTTAGGACCCAGGCTAATAGAGCGGCCACCATCTGGAACATTGCCAGTTGCCGGGCCAGGTAAATAGTAAGACAAAGCACATACTTTCTCCTAAAACTGTCCCTTTGAGGTGACACATTTGTTCCATTTCAGGCAGGGAAATCCAATGTGTCTAGAATGAGAGCAAGCCCCAGAGTGCTGGTGATTAGCTTAATAATCACAAGAGACTGTTACCTTCTTGAGTATTTCAGAAATCTTTGTGTACTCAGTGCCTCGCACATATTAAGTCCTCAGCTCTTTTTGAGTGAAAAAATAGATTTAGCAAGTAAAACCTATAGGAAGGTAATTTTGTGTGTGTGCGCTTATTACCAGGAACCATTTCAAACATCTTTCCAGTATCAATAGGTGCTGAGCTCCCAGTCTCTAGAGATAGGCCATCCTAACCACCTGGAAGTGATATTTTCAAAGTAATTCATGCAAAGGTGGGTGGATGAAATATATCGTCTCTAAAGTCCTTTTAATTCTGAGGCCTCTGTATTAATATAATCACCTTTGTGAGCTTGAGAAGGAATAAATTAGTATTCACGTTAGAGGTGATAACATCTAACTTCAGCAGGCTATTTCTGTTGGTGACTTGACAGAAACAAGAATTGTTTGAGGGGGGAAAACAAGTAGAGAGCTTTGGTCCTGAGCCCTCAGCCAAAGGGTGATTACTAAATGCAGAAAGTATTGTGACCCTTAAGTATCCAGAGAGCAAAACTAGGCCAGCTCTGGGCTTAACACTTGAGTATCTGGTGTTGGAAATAGATTTGAATTCTTTGTAACCTCTTTCTTTGTTTTCGACAGAAATCTGACTGTTCTAACTGGCAGATCTGCTAGACTGCCAAAGTCCTGCCCACACACATTCCTGAGGAGTGACGGTTTCCCATGTGTTCTTTTTATTATAGATATATAATGACCAACCTTGATCTAATCACTCAGACCCACTGTAACAGTCCTCTTTTCACACATAAGAGAGTAAATAATAGAGTTCTAACAGTTTTAAAATGTTATGAATAATTAAAGATCATAATAGTCCTGCCAAGCCTTTTTAATTCAAAAAAAACCAACAACACTGGAATAATTCAGCTTGTAAAATCTTTGAGCCCTCTGTAAGAAAGAAATGTAAAGAGAATTAAAAGTAGTGGATGTATTGTTCAGAGTGAATGTAGGCTAGAAGAAAACATAGGATTTAAAGTGGAATATCTGGTTCCGCCAAGAATCTGCTGTGTGACTGGTCATATCACCTCCCCTTTCTTGCTCAGTAGCTCCTCAATGCTAAGATGGGCAGTAATAACCAACACGGGAGGCTTTGGGGATGGATCAAGAGATAGGAAAGTGCTTTGCAGGCTATGATGCACTTTGAGTGATGTCACGGAAGTGAATTCGGTTTTCTGGTTGATCATAGAAACTTCCCAGAAAGACAGCCATTTTATTTAGAGTTGGTTTGGGCAGTGGTAAAGTGGGTAGCTGCATCTGGTTGTCATGGCCAAAGTCAGTGTTTTTAGTGCCTTTGGTGTTTTTAGTGCCCACAGGTACCCAGAGCATCCCTCAGTTTTGAAGGCAGGCAAAGGTAGGTACATGACAGCCCGGCATACAACGAAGGATCATGATTTGAGGAATTTTTATCCTTACATGAGCAACTGAACCTGACTTTCTTTCTAGCATAGCAGTGGTGCCATCAGTGAAAATTGGTCCATGTGTGTGTGATGGTATCTTAGGCTTCAGAGGTCTCTTGAGATGGAACCCATTGATGTAATCCAGAGTTTATGGCAGTTGTTTGCAGTACCAGCCAGTGCCACCATTGGGATCACTTGACGCATCATGCCAAACAGCCACTTTCAGAGGTTTTCATACATTGTATAACTTGCAGCCCAGACTGAATTCTAGCACAGCTGGCATCATTTCACAACAGAAACTGCTGATTCTTTTTTTCACATCTGGCCTCAAGTTTTTAACATTTCTACCGCATGGGTGTTTACTAATATTTTCAGCTATTTTGTGCAGCTTCACAAATATGCAATTTTTAGGATGTCTATAATGAGGGCTATTTTTAAGTGTCAAAATTCCATGTTTCTAAAGATTCTGTTTCAATCAAATTGTCCCCTTATGAATTTCAGGGTGTCAAGGGCCTTGTCTGACAAAGTCGTCAAATTCATGTACAATTAGGGGCTCCCTTTTTTTTGCAACTGGCCCGAATGGGGATCCGAACCCTTGACCTTGATGTTATAACACTGCACTCTAACCAACTGAGCTAACCAGCCATCCCAGGGGCTCAAAGACTTGTTGACTCTTGGGGGGGTGTCTCAGGACCCCTTCCCCCATACACACTGTAGTTCTTGTCACACTAAAACCACCCAACTCTAAATGAGCAACTCAGCACCACTTCACATGCTAGCTACCTTATTTGCAGGGTATACTGCTCAACTGGCATGAATAAGGTTATTTTTATCCTTACTGTAATTTTTAAATTACAAAGCAATGTGTGACTCTAACAAATTCAAACAATATAGAAGGCATTACAAAAATTTAAAAAGTAAATGTTCCTCTCCTTCCTAATAGTCACTTACTGTTTAATGGGTCAGTAATTATCTTTTGTGCTTTAAAATTTTGGTCTTATTCAAATATAACTCTACATTGATTGTTTCTTAAACAATGATATCATATATATTTGATTATACAGCACATTATATATTTTGTTATTTAAATATACCACGGAGATGTATTCACATCAGTACACATAGGTCTTAATCCTTCTTTTAAGTGGCTGCATTTTATTTCCTAGTATGTATGTACTATTGTTTATTTTATCACTACCTTATTAAAGGGCATTTTTTATGCTAACAAACAATGCAGTTAACAACCTCATTGGTCTCTTTGTGATCATGTGCATGTATTTTTGCTTTTCATCAGACTATGTGGATTCTTAGAAGTGAAATAGCTAGATCAAAGGATATGCCTTTTTAAAGTTTGATGACTATTGCTAAATTGACTTTCATAAACATTTTACCAATTTATACTTTCACCAGTGGTACATAAAAACTGCACATGGTGTGTCTTTCTGATTTTTGCCAATCTGCAAGGCAGGAAAAATCTTATTTTTTATTTAATTTTAATTTTCCTAATTACTAGTGAGATTGAGCATCTTTTCTAGTTGACAGCTTGTGTATTTTGCTTGTTCATTTTCTGTGCCCCTTTTTCTAATATTTTTGTCTTATTTTCATGAGTTGTTACGCATTTTAAATATCACTGATTTATGTTTTATATATTTTCTCCCAGTGCGTTAATTGCATTTCAACCTTATTAATGGTTTCCTTTACTTTTCAAAAGTTTATAATATTTATGTATTCAAATCAATCAACTTTTTCTTTTGACTTTTCTAAGTTTTGAGTCTTGCATAGGAAGAATGTCTTTACCACAAACTTTTTAAAAATCCATATCTTTTATCATATGTTTGTAATGTTACTTATTATATTTCTCTCAAATTCACTTGGAAATTATTGTTCTTAATAATGTGAGTTAGGGATAGAACGTAATTGTCCTTATTATTAATTTGTCTCTTTCCCAACATATTTAAAATAACACCACTTTCATACTCTGAAAATCCCATATATACAAAATACATCTTGGCAATCCATTTATCAATTTTCATGTTGATAATATGCTATTTTAATTATTCAGGCTTTAAAACATGTTTCGATGTCTAGTAAAATAAGCTCCTCTTCACTGTTCTGTTTCAAAAAATTTAAAGCCATTTTGTACTTTTTCCCTTCCGGGGGAATTTCAGATTCAGCTTGTCATATTCCATAAAAAATCCTGATGGCATTTCCCCCAACATTTTTTTTTAGAAAGTTTTAAACATACAGAAAAAATGAAAGAATTTTATTATGAATATCCAATACTCACCACCTAGATTTTATCATTAACATTTTAGAGTACTTGCTTTGTCTAATAGCATTTTGATTGTGATTATAATTCCACTGAATTTAGAGATTAATCTGGAGTGAATTGACATCTATTTAATTCTGAATCTTTACTTCCAGGAATATGCTATGGCTCTCTGTTTACTTAGGTCTTCTTTTTTGTTCTTATTCAATTTTGTACATGTCTTATGATTTTATTCTGAGGACTTTCGAAGTGTTGGTTATTAATGGGAAGGTTTCCCCTCCCCCATTTCCTTCTCTAATTGGTTATTTTTGGCATGTGGGAAAGTTAATGATTTGTATTTGTTGCTAATGTATCTAATCATCTTAATTTTCTTATTACTTAAAATAGTTTTTCAGGGGATTTTCTTACTAGATATTCCCCTCATCTGTAAAAAACAGCATCAGTTTGTCTCATTTTTCCCTCTACATTCCTCATATTTCTTTTTCTTATACTATTTAACTGTCTAGGATCCTCACTACAGTGCTGAATAGTGACAGTAAGAATCATCATCTTGTTCCTGACTCAAATGTTTCACTATTAGGTATAATGTTCACTGTTGTTTATGGTAGAAAACCTTTATCTGAAGACATTTTTTTACTTTTCATTTCCTTCATTTACTAAATCATTTTAAGAATGAGAGATTAGACCTGAACAACACTATAGATCAACAGACATATACAAAAGGCTGCATCCAACAACAGTAGAATACACATTCTTCTAAGTGCAGTTGGAACATTCTCCAGGATAGATTACATGTTAGGCCACAAAACAAATCTTAAAAATTTTAAGAAGACTGAAATCATACCAAGTATTTTTTTCCAACCACATTGGAATGAAACTAGAAATCAATAGCAAAAGGAAAATGGAAAAAAAGTGAAAATAAAACAACACATTCTTGAACAACCAGTGGGTCAAAGAAGAAATCTATGGACAAAGGAAATCAGAAAATAGCTTTAGAAGAAAAAAACAAAAAAACAACATATCAAAACCTATGAGATGCAGCAAAAGCAGTACTAAGAGGGAAGCTTATAGCTATAAATGCCTGCATTTTAAAAAAAAGATCTCAAACCAAAACTTAAATTTACACTTTGAGGAACTAGAAAAAGAAGAACAAACTAAACCCAAAGTTGAAAGAAGGAAGGTAATAAGAAAGATTAGAGGAGAAATAAATAAATGGAGAATAGAGAAACAACAAAAAATCAATGAGAGTGAGAGTTGGTTCTTAAGAGAGATTAACAAAATTGATAAATCTTTAGCTAGACTAAGAAAAAAAGAGAAAATACTCTTAACAAAAATCAGAAATGAAAGAGGAGATTACATTACAATTGATGCCAAAGAAATAAAAAGAATCATAAGAGACTACTATGGACAATTATATTCCATCAGATGGGATAACCTGGAAAAAATGAATTTCCAGAAACATAAAACCTTACCAAGACTGAATTGTGAAGAAATAAAATATCTGAACAGGCCTATAACTAGTAATGAGATTGAATCAGTAATTGGAAACCTCCCAACAAAGAAAACCCAGGACCAGATGCCTTCACTGGAGAATTCTACCTATCCTTCTCTCAAACTCTTGCAAAAAATTGAAGATGAGGGAACACTTTCTAAACTCACTTTATAAGGCTAGCATTTTCCTGATACTAAAACTGGACAAAGATACTAGAAGAGAAGAAAACTACACACCAATATTTTTGATGAATATTGTTGTAAAATTTTTCAGCAAAACACTAGAAAACTAAATTCAACAGCACACTAAAAGGATTATACACCATGACCGAGTGGGATTTATTCCCAGAATGCAAGGATGGTTTAACATGAAAATCAGTGTGATACTCCACATTAAAAGAATGAAGGACAGAAATCATATGGTCATTTCAATTGATGCAGAAAAGGCATTAAATCAAGAAACTTTCATGACAAAAAAAAAAACTCAACAAAATAAGAATAGAAGGAAATTACTTCAACATAATAAAGGCCATATATGGAAAGCCACAGTTAATGTTATATTCAACAGTGAAAAACTGAAAGTTTTTCCTCTAAGATTAGGAACAAAGCAAGGATGCCCATTCTCACCATATCTATTTTAACATAGTATGAAAAGTCCTAGCTGGGGTAATAGGCAAGAAAAAGAAACAAGAGGCATCCAAGTTGGAAAGGAAGAAGCAAAATTATCTGTTTCTAGATGACCTAATCTTATATGTAGAAAACCCTAAAGATTCTACATGCAAAATCTGTTAGAACTAATAAGCGAATTCAGCAAAGCTGCAGGATACAAAATTAACACACAAAAATCAGTTGTACTTCTATACACTAACAATGAACAATACAAAAAGGAAATTAAGAAAACAATCAGGCCTCAGGCTGCCCTCCCCCTGCCTGAACAGAAGGCAGAAGAGCAACCCAGGACCCAGGATCCAGACAGAGGCCCTCAAGCAGCCTCCCCCCACCCAAACAGAAGGCAGGAGCACACTGCAAACACTGCTTCTGCACAGGTGGTCCACCACAGCCACTGCCACAGCTACTGCCAATGCAAGGATGGCTCACCAACACAGCAGCAGCCAGGACAATCCTCCAGGCAGCCCACCACACACTTGACTGCATTTACCTAGAAGAGTCACCAGTGGTCCATACAAAAAGAAGAGGAAGTCTTTCTCCTCAAAGCTCACTCCAGAGAAACAGAAGAAGCAACTGCTCTACTAGATGAGCAGACATTAATGTAGAGATACTAGGAATATGAATAAACAAGAAAATATGACACCATCAAACAAATACAGTAATTTTCAAGTACCAGACTCCATAGAGCAGGAAATCCTGGAAATGACTGAAAAGGAATTCTGAGCAACAATTTATTTAAATTTATTTATTGAATCAAAATTGATTTTACATACTTTGGGGTCGAACATTGAGATATGTTGATCAAATCAATATTACTAGCATATATATTGTTACAAATTGTAATTATTCTTTATGCCCCTTGTCCAATCTCTCCTCTTCCCCCATTCTGTCCCCCCTCCCCCCCTCTAATTACCCTAGATTACTTCTCTATTTCTGAAAGAGTAATGGTTACTCTGTTGATTTGTTGCCTAGATGATATGTCCAATGCTGAGAGGTGTGATCAGGTCCCCTAATATTATCATACAGCAGATGCTTCTTTTGTCACTCTGAAATGGGCTTTGTGGAGAGAGACATCCTCTTCTTTTCTTTGTCTCTGCTGGTGACTCTCCTTATGTCAGTGCACTCCACTGGTTGGCAGACCATCTGCGTGGTGGTTGTGGCATCTAGCCACTTTCACAGCATCCATGCTTATTGTGTTGGCTGTGGTGGACCACCAAAAGGAGGTGATGTTTTTGCCATGCTCCTTGGTGCTGGCGGTGTGCCTGGTTGTGGGGTATGTCTGGTCTCCTTCTCCAAGCCTCTGGCCCCTGGGTGGGCCCTGAGGTGCTGGATCCATGTGCCTGGTTGTGGGAGGAGGGTCTGATTCCCTTCTCCATGCCTTGGGTCACCAGGAAGGCCCTGAGGTGCTGGCACAGTGTGCCTGGTTGTGGGAGGGCGGTCTGGTCCCCTTCTCCATGCCCCAGCTCCCTGGGCAGGACCTGAGGTGCTTGCGCCATGTGCCTGGTTGTGGGAGGAGGCTCCCATCCCCTTCTCCATGCCCTGGGTTCCTGGGTGGGCCCTGAGGCACTGGCATGGTGTGCCTTGTTGAGGGAGGGCAGTCCAGTCACCTTCTCCATGCCTCAGGTCCCTGGGCAGGCCCCAAGGTGCTGAGCAACAACTTAAAGAAAACTCAGAGATAAGAGAAGACTCAGAGATAAGAGAATACAATGAAATGTGAAAAAATATCCAGGATATGGAGGAGGAAATTTACAAAGAGATTAATACCTTAAAAAAGAATGTAGCAGAAATCCTGTAACTGAAGGATTCATTCAATAAAATAAAAACACAACTAACTGAGAGCTTAAGCAGCAGGTTACAGTAAGCAGAAGAAAGAATTTCAGATCTCCAAGGTAGTCTTTTCTAAATAACTCAGGAGGACAAAAAAAAAAAAAAAAAAAGAAGGAAAAAGAAAAAGGAAAAAAGAAATTTAAGAAGTGAAGAAAATCTAAGAGAGCTAGCAGACAACCTTAAGCATACAAATATCCAAATCATGGGTGTTCCAGAAAGGGAGGAGAAAGGAAAAGGCATTGAAAACCCATTTGGTGAAATAATAATGGAAAACTTCCCCAGTATAGAGAAAGACATGAACCTTCAGATCCAGGAAGCTCAGAGATTCCCAAACAGATTCAATCCAAGAAGATCCTCTCCATGACTCATTATAGTCAAACTGGCAAAGCTCAAAGACAAAGAGAATTTGAAAAGCGTAAGAGAAAAGCATGAAGTGACCTATAAGGGCACCCCATCAGACTAATAGCAGACTTCTCAACTGAAACTCTACAGGCCAGAAGAAAGTGGGATAATATATTCAAAATACTTACAACAACAACAACAACAAAACAAAACAAAACAAAAACCCTGCCAGCCAAGAATACCATACCCAGCGAGGCTATCCTTCAGAAATGAGGGAGAAATAGTGTATTTCCCAGACATTCAAAAACTGCAGGAGTTCACCATCACACAACCAGTTCTACAAGAAATTCTCAAGGGAGTCTTGCATTTGGAATCAAAAAACAATAATCACTACCATGAGTACTGAAGAAAGAATAAAACCCACTGATAAAAATGCAAACAAGAAAGAGAAACTAAATCTTATCACTTCAAAACACCAACAAACATTGAAGACAAATAATAAAAGGGGAAGAAAGGCACAAAAGATATTTAAAACGTCTAAACAAAAAACAATAAAATGTCAAGAGTAAGACAGTACCTGTGAATAACAACGCTAAATGTAAATGGACTAGACTCCCCACTCAAAAGACACAGACTGAATGGATTAAAAAGCTAGACCCAACTCTATGCTGTCTTCAAGAGACTCACCTCACCTGTACATACAGGCTGAAAGTGAAGGGATGGAAAAAGATACACCACACCAATGGTAACCCAAAACAAGCAGGAGTAGCTGTTCTTATATCAGATGAAAAAGACTTTAAACAAAAAACAATAAAAAGAGACAAAGAAGTCCACTGTATAATGATAAAGGGATCTATCGAGCAAGAAGACATAACAATCATAAATATGTATGCACCCAACACCAGAGCACGCAGATATATACAGTAAACACTACTAGATCTAAAGAAATAGCTAGATCCCAATACAATAATAGCAGGAGACCTGAACACCCCTCTCTCAGCATTGGACAGATCATCTAGGCAACAAATAACAGCGAAACTACACTTAAGACCAATTGGACCTAGAAGATATCTACAGAATTAGGATTTAACTACACTTTAGACCAACTGGACCTAGCAGATATCTACAGAACATTTCATCCAACAACTACAGAATAAATATATATTCTTATCTTCAGCACATGGAACATTCTCCATGATAGAACACATGTTAGGTCACAAATCAAGTCTCAGCAAATTTAAAAAAACTGAAATCATTTCAGGTATCCTCTTAGACCACAATGGATTAAAACTGGAAATCAATAACAAGTGAAACTCTGGAAACTATACAAATACATGGAAATTAAACAACAGGCTCCTGAGTGACCTATGGGTCCAAGAAGAAATTAAACAGAAAATCAAAAAATTTCTTGAAACTAATGAAAATAAAGATACATTATAGAAAACCTGTGTGATACTGCAAAAGCAGTACTAAGAGGGAAGTTTATTGCAATATCAAAAGAATAGAAAGACTTCAAATAAGCAACTTAACGTTACACCTCAAAGAACTACAAAAACAAGAATAATCCAATTCTAAAAGTAGTAGACAGAAAGAAATAATTAAGATCAGAGCAGAACTAAATGAAATAGAGACCCAAAAAGTGATACAAAAGATCAATGGGGGCCGGCCCGGTGGCGCACTGGATAGTGCGCCGCTTGGGAAGCGCGGCAGCGCTCCCGCCCGAGGGCGG